>NC_134703.1:44841504-45141504 GCF_043290135.1 Rhipicephalus microplus
CTGGATACGAATAGGCTGAGACGAGCGAAGGAAGGTAGGAATGTATGCCGATTTGTCGAATTTCATGAATATAGGTAGGGGCGCCAGTATTTTACGATTTACTTCAGTTTCGCTATTTTACTTGCTTCACAGCCGGCATCGCAATGTTTTTAGTGCTTCTATCTAATGCTGACCAAATCCTGGTTTTCGCATTTTGTGTTCCTTTTTTTTCTTTTTTCCCCACTTTTCAGAATGTGAATCGAACACGTGCAATAAAAAGTCAGTGCCGAGTGTTGTCAAGCAAGGGGTCATGCATGAACTGCTTAGCGATTCTAAAGCGACGTCGCATGAAACATCAAAACTTTCTTTTGCTTCTATTCATCCCCTTCTTTATTAACTATATATATCCTTTAATGTAATTAATGAGCTCATTTAGTCGTAACTACTCGTATAAATTGACTCTACGCTTGTACGTGACCTGACTTCTGTAGCGTGAAATAGCTCGTGAGACGTCCTCTGCATCTTATGCGCAGTATTCTCGTTTTTATTAGTTCTCACTCAATTGCGTCAGCTGGTTAAGCGATATCTGATTGCATATCGTAGTCAACCCACGTAGGAAGAATACATACCAGTCGGTTACTACTACACGATGCCCTTATAGTAAACCTTGTGTCGCATCGTTCGTGCACGAGCAGCCTTCGATTGCGTTGCGAGTGTATACGCATTGAATTGAGCGTTTCCCTTACGAGAGAATGTGGGTGTCGTTACTGTGCAAGGTACCGCCTCGTAAGAACAATTTGCTATACACTTCACAACTTAACCATCTATTGGGCGATAGGAAACAGCCCAATATAAAGTGTGGATGCTCTGAAAAAGGAGCTACCATTGTCGCTTACCTATTCGCATACATTCTAAAAAAAAAATAAAGTAGTACGTTTTGCCCTTCACTCTGGAATTGTGACTTGTCTCGTATACGACTCTTTAAAAAGAGCATATTCATGGCAAGTCCGGACTTACGAAGAAAAAAAGAACAACACTATAGCTCGTACTTGACTATATGGCTTGGATACGACCACGGATTGTATTTGTTCATTGCAGGAATGGTTTTTTCTAGATTCTTTATTTCTAGCGCTCTCTAAAATCAAACCCGCACGTTCCACTTTCTTGTTGATAATGTGCACGTTTGCGCCATGATAGGGATGGAAAACAAAGAAAAGCTAGCAGCGCAGGATTTTTCGGCTCTCGCAGGACAGAAACTGCATGATATTGGTTTCAACTTTGTTCTCGTTCTTGCCTCTGCCTTCACTTTCGTGAGCCTTTGCGTCTTTTGTGACTTTAATTCTTCTACGACTTGCCCCGCCGTGATGGTCTAGTGGCTTAGGTACTCGGCTGCTGACCCGCTGGTCGCGGTACTGAACCCCGGCTGTGGCGGCTGTATTTCCGATGGAGGCGGAAGTGCTGTAGGCCCGTGTGCTCAGATTTGGGTGCAGGTTAAAGAACCCCAGGTGGTCGAACTTTCCGGAGCCCTCCACTACAGCGTCTCTCATAATCATATATATGGTGGTTTTGTGACGTTAAACCCCACATATAAATCAATTCGTCTATGACTTCACGTTACGAAAACGATGACCAGTGAATATGAGAGCGCATGCAGTGTGCATACGTCGGTGGGGCCAGTCAGTCAAGGAATGTCCATTGCTCACTTGCATTGTATATGACCCTTCCTTTCACCCCGTGTTAACCAATACAGCAGTTGCCTCAGAATGTGAAGAGCTATATTTAATTAGCCTAAATTTGCTTAGCTGTAGATTTCAGCTAATAAACTTGAGGTCGTGGAACAATGGCGCAGCCGAAAATTTTCTCGTGTTGAGGTGGTGAGCGGGTGGTTCAGCCTTTGCGTGCATATATGTTTGTGGATGTCTTTGTGTGTATATATACGTAGACACAACACTGCGGAACTTCTAATGGGGTGGGGATGAATCTCCGACCCAATCACGCTCATAGCTACCCTAACGTCATTAATGGAATCGAGCACCCACTTCTGCTCATATCTACAGCCCATAACAACCATTTCTTCCTCTGATATAACCCATTAAGTACAACCCACCCATTAGCCACCACATATATCATCATCGTCGTCGTCTAATATAACAAATACATCGAACATATCTCACACGCAGCTTGATAATGATGTGCCTCCAATGGAAAGCGTACAACGGAAAACAGTTATTCAAAACACAAGCATAGCATTCGCGAGTTTGATGTCCGATATGTCTGTGTAAGTTTAATAACGACTGAACTTATGGTTTGTGACCAGAGGCGTACGCGGGGTACACCTTCAATGGTAGAGAGGTGGGGAAGGTTCGCCGCAGTGCTCCCTTCGGCATTATGTAAACGTGGCTGACTTGGCATCCCCTCGTCTTAGGTGACTGAAGCCCCCCTCCCGTGCACAAGCCTCCTGCGCACACGCCTCCCCACGTATTGAATAGTGCCTGCCTCACAAAGCGGTCTGTGCAAGTTACCACCACCTGTCATGATTGTTATCTTGTCTTGTCTTGTCACCTAGAAGATCTTGGCTCATAACCACACTGTACCCTGTAATGGAAATGTTTATACAACGCTTGCTAAAAAGGAGAGAAATTAGATAAGAACAATATTATACGTTTCTTTTTAAAAAGGTGAAAAAGTGCAGAAGAATTTGATAAACCAGAATATATAAAACAAAATAGCAAAAAATGAAGAAGGGGGACGAAGAATTGGATATATCTGGCAGTACCACAAGCAGCGTATTCTTCCGGTTGCCTGAATGAATTTATATAGCGCTGGCGGAATGGCACTGTGGCCCGCACCCAACTGACTGGCTCCAAACGATAAAAGGGTGGATGTATTAACAGCCAATCCGAGCATACCAATCGTTCTCTCAAGAATTATTCAGCGCAGTGAGGCAAAGCGGCGGCATGGGAGAAGAAAGTGATTTGTTTCCATTTCATTGCAAACAACACATATTGTTATCCCTAATTGATCTTGTCATCTTCTCGCTTTTGGTTCATTCCATGCCAAATCATCCAGCGTTTTTTTTTTCGACCTTTCCTAATATGACTGAAAAAATTTTGCACGTGTTTTTTGAAGTTCTAAACTCGTCCTGGTCGTTTATTTCCGTTGCCAAAAACGTTCTTCCGAGAGTCGGTAGCTTGCCCCCAATTGAGCTAGGGGGCGGCAAAGAACAATTTCATTTCAAAATACGTTCTCCAAACGCACTCAATAAAATGGAATTTGCGGCAAAATAATGGAGTGATCTAACCGTAAAAAAAGACTGACTTTTCTGTATTAATTTTTCGAGGACTTTTCGCATGAGCAATGTTGAATAATGTTGCCGAATTTGGGTTTTTTTTCGGGAACATTGCAAACTCAGAGGACACAAATAAAATATGTGCTGGTGGCCTGTTCAACACGCTACAAATTGAAAAATAATTTGGACTGTGAAGCTATAGCAGGTAGTCTGAAAAAATTGTGCATTTCACTTTTTTTTGGGGGGGGGGGGGGAGCTCTGTATTCAGTGCCAAAAACTTGTCTTGTGGTCGGGCTAAAACTATGCATAATATTTTATTTTAAAGACCCATGTATTAGCTAGAAATAAGCGAAGTTACTAGAGGGTATTATTTTTTAAACTTGAGAATTTGTTTTTGCAAATTATGTTTCCACGAGTTTTTCGCCTACGTAACTCAAGCGGCATGACTCACTCACAAGGTAAATCTTCAGCAGAAGCCAAATGACCTGCGATACAAGCAGCCAACTTGGTGCGCTCTACACAGCATTCAAAATGGGAGGGCGGTTGTCATCTATATGTATACATTTAGGATCACGCACTTAAATACCAGGAATCAATATTCCTTAATGAACAAAGCCCAAAGTAGGAGGAAAAAGTAATTAAACACGGTGAACCATGAAAATATCATTCAAAACTATTAAAGAGGCGTATAAATTAGATAAAGAATAATTCCAAAAGACAAGTCCATTGTGAATCCGTTACGAACATTGAGAAGTCTCTAGACCAGTACGGTGATATTGTTACGGGGAAGATTTATTCACCGAGAGCTGGTCTTGCTAACGGCTTAAAGGGCGCACAGTCATGCAGGCCAACGGGAGAAGCTCGAGAGTCGAACCCACAACAAACACGTTGTAGTCTTCTTCATTTGGGTGCCAATTCAGCTGTGTCGGGGCGACAGTTCCATACACGTATCAATATAATGAATAACTGGCTAAGCTTCACCGTTGTTGGCTGCACAAATGTCCTTAATGTCACAGTACGAAAGAAGGAAAATTCGTTTGGGGCTTGTATCTTGCACACTTTATGCCTTAGGTGGTCTGTGAGCGTTTGTTAGTCGGCTTACACCTCGTGCAAATATCACTTTCCACACGGTGTCTTCTGGCGAAAACAGGGTTCAACACTCACCGCTTTCTGTACTAGTAGCACTGGGTAACAATCTAGGGCATTACGCGTCCGAAGATACCCAAAAAAAAGGGGCCGAGGGAGCGTCCTCCATCGTAGTTGAATTCTTAGAGCATCGGAAGTGTAGTTAAAAGGTTGTTGGTTCGAATTCCAGAGATGGAGAGGGTGTTCTTTTGTCCACTTTTTATTCTTTCCAATTAAGTTCAACAATGGTGGCACTGTAGTAAAAGACAACGAATAATGCGCCCTATGTTTCTCTTGGTTCAATTGTCTGTATGTTTCATTCGGTAGTTTCCAAAGAGCACATGCACGCTGTCGTCCTCTATGAAAGGAAACGCAGGCGCGTGGTGTAAGCAACCACAGCAAAGCCGACATCTAAGAAAAACACGTCCGATTCAGGCGACATCGCCCGTTGTGGGACCGAGGCGGCAGCATGATGTAGCAGCGCTTGTCTGCCTGTCAGGATTCGTTATTTTGTTTCCCGATAGATGCCGCCAATAGCGGACGTGCTTTCGTTAGCTGTTAGTTGATGGTGCTGCGGCCAGCCGCTGCGTGTTCTCTTCCATAAAGGACGAAAGGGTACCTTCGCGCGCGCGGACGTGTCTCCATTTTTGCTCTGCATATTAAGACGGACAGAATGTGTTTCGAGTGTACGATGACGTGATGCATTCTCCGCGCTGGACACGCAGGAGGCTGAACTGGCGCGCGAGGCTTCGGGCGAACCGTCGACGGGCGATGCAAGCGACGGCGATGGCTCGAACTCATCGCGAGCGTGCGCCTCGCGCTGGTCCCCGTCCCGGCTGGTGGGCGAGGCGAGCGCCATCTGGAGCAACATGGCTCGCTTCCGACCCGCCTTTCTGGGCGGCCGGGACGACAACCTGCCCGACCACCTGGGGCCCGTCAAGCAGCTGTTTTGCCGCACGGGACACAACCTGGCCGTCTTCCCCGCCGGCACGGTGTACGGAACGCGGGAGGCGTACAACCGATACGGTAACGTCCTGTCTCTATGCCTTCTTGCAAACGAAAGTGCATCTTTTGGGGTCTTCACGCTTTAAGAGCGAGTAAAAAGATTGGGGCAGCTACACACCAGGTGTGCGAAGGCTGAGCAAGTCCTCCACACACCCCTTACAATATAACCCTGGTCTATGCTATACCTTCCTCATTCTTGTCCTCCTCACCCTCACATCAGTGTCCCTCACACTCACTTCCTCTTAGCACCCCTTCTTATACATGCTATGTTTCATCCTCTGCCATTTCTTCTTTCGTCCTTACCCTCACTTCCATTTCCCACCCCCGCCTGGTCTACCAAAATATATACAAAGCTGCTATGATAGGAGTGGCTTGGCGCACACGACAGTTTTGCCTACCCTAAACTGTGCCGCTCTACAAATGATTCCAAAAGTATCGCCCTATGGGTTGCTTGCATATTCTTTTTTGAAAACTCTGCGCTCGCTACTCTCCTCTCAAGAATCTCATGTCACGCTGGTAACGCACATGTCGTTCGTTACCTGGAAGTGCCGGGCGCGTGGAAATAATACAAGAAAATACGCTCAATATAGAAGGCCATTACTGTTGTAGACCAAAAAGACACCTTTTTTTTTTTTTTGCGGCGGCCCATTTTTTTAGTGCATAGCTCGCAACTGTAGAGCTCGTCAAGTGAAGTGTGGACAGTGGCGCCTCAGGCTATCAAAACAAGTAGGTGGGGGTGGGGTGGACAGACAATGGAGATGTTCGATGAAGGAACTACGCACTGGGACCAATGTTCAGATTGCGACGGGCCTTGTTATTTAAAGGTCCACTCACCAGGCTCCCAAAACACAAAAATGAGCGCAATATTCTTTCCTGATATTTTCGCCTCCATCGGAAATGCAGCCGCCACAGCCGGGATTCGAGCCCGCGAGCTGCGGGTCAGCAGCTAGCGCTTAGTGCTGATATTGTTCATGTGCATTCAAGAACTAAGGGGCGATGAGGATGCATCGCGTGTATGGAGGAGAGGAGAAAATCACCCTCTCGTCTTTAAACGCGGAGTGGTTAGTGGCCCTTTAACTGCGATTGAACAGCCCGATACACAAGGAACAGTGAAAGACTAATCACTCTGCTTGTGCCTGCTTTTTTCGTTTTCTTTACGGTAACCGTATCCGACTGATTAATTCAGCGTTTTGGCCTTCCGAATTATTCACTGCTGACCTGAACGTTACAGTATCGAATCGTGGCCTCGGCGGGCCCATTTCGGTGAATTAGGCGAAATGCTTGAGGCTATAGCGTGCTTAAATTTAGCTGCACGTTGAGGAACTCTAGATGGTCGAAATTTTTGGAGTCCTCCGCTATGGCATGTCTCATAATGCTATTGTGATTTTGCGACGTAAAACCCCAACACTTGTTACTCTGAATTATATAGTGTGACTATCCCGTTGCCACACCGAAATGTGCCGTTACCCGTCTTCTTGCAGCACCGGTTCGGGCAATCATCGGAACTGCGTGACGCGGGGCTAGATAGGAGGAGGAGAAGGAGAAGGAGGAGGAGAAGGAGAAGGAGGAATAAAGGAGGAAGGACAGGGAGGTTAGCTAGTTCTCAGACCGGCTGGCTACCCTGTACTGGAGAAGGGGGTAAGGGGGATAAGGGATGAGAGAAAAGAGACGTTGTATAAAAAAGAGAGAGAAGGTCATCAGACGATCCACGACGCAGTTTACAGTCTGTCTCTAAGACAACTTGCCCGCAGAAAGCGCAACAACGCTCTCAATGCCTTGCGTGCAGAGGACGGTCTCGGCCAGTGTCCTAATATAATTACGTCAAGAGCGAGTGGGCTGAAGCAGTCGCTTTCCGACGAAAGCGACCATTAGCGACCGTTTGCAGCAGGTCGCTTTGCGGCTAAGTTGTCCGTGAAATTGCTGCGAATCATCGGCACGAATCAACCTTTAGTCCTAACTGCAAGTTTTTTTACAGTACGTACTCCCAGTATCGTTCGTTTCTGAGTTCGGTATACTGCCGCAAATTAGTTGTATCGTCATTACAAGCACGTGTCCAAATGAAAACTAGTGAAATTGTTCGCGCTTGGACATACGAGCACTGCAAATCGCGGTGGCGAAGCAGCGTGAAAGAGTAGGAGGAAACAAGAAATCAAATAACTGATAGCTATAGTAAACACAGAACACCTTTTGTTGTTTTAATGTTGAGCTAGCCTCACAGTGCCATATACAAGCGGGCGTAGTGCGGGGTAGTGCGTTTAGCTTTTTGCCGATAACAGTAAACTGACAACAGCGCAACAAGGGAGAAGGGATAAGAACTCCTTGGTTCTTTTTTTATTTCAATAATAATAATAAAAAACACAGACTAGCGCTGAACTTGCAACAGAAGTTTATTTCCGAAACGAAACAGAATATGAAGAAAACGGCATATGAACAAAAAAAGTGCAAGCCTATGTATAAAAAAAATTAAGAAAAACAAATATGATATCAGCACACGTCTCTTTAAGCGGTCAAGCGTTTGGGACAAATAGTGAACTTCTTTTTTTTTTTTTGCCGACGCAATGGACGGGATGTTCACGCAGTTGTCTCGCCATTTCTGCTGCCTCAATTACCTCCCGTGTTAATTCGGAACCACATCGCACCACCACTGGGAATATTTTGAGTAAGGCTTTGCACTCATGAGAGTTAATCGTGCTGAAATGAAGGGCTCTTTGTGTGTGTGTGTGTGTGTGTGTGTGTGTGTGTGTGTGTGTGTGTGTGTTTTTGTTTTTTTTTTGCTATCACTTGTTGCTTGTTGCGCTGATGTCAGTATAATAGCTGTTGAGTAGTCCACATGCTTTTTCCACACAAATCAGCCTGCGAACTGTCGTCACCCGTACGGCTGTCCAACCTTTACGTGTTTTTTTTTTCTCTGTATTACCCGTTACTATATTAACCTGCATATTTCTCGTGTTCACCCAAGTTCCGCTTACCATGTGTTTATCATCTATATTTTTGTGTTGCTTCACCCAGTATGGCACAAGCCCCTAAGTTTTGTTGCTGTCTTGTCCTGTTATAGCACTCCCATCAGTGTCTTTCCTGCGTTTATCATCGTCGGTATCGTGTTATCAAATAATACGGTATACATTCTAGTAGTATTTTTTTATCAGAGAGCTCAAAGAGAAGATTGTTGCGAATTCGGGCACTACATACCCACAGTATTCTAGAAATGAGACCTAGCTCCTTGTGCTGAATATTCGATACTTGTCAGTACATATGTATGCCTCCTCGCTGTAATTCAGAACAAGTTTATCTAGTGGCCGAAATGTGCTCCTCAGCGATGCGTCCATGTGTACACAGCGTTGTTAGCTTTTTGGAAGCGAAGATATCTAGGCTCGCACTATGTCCATTCACGCCGTCGTTGTTGTAGCTTGCCGTCGGATCGAAACACGGGTGTTGCATATATCGCACATAAAACTGTTATGGCGTACATATGGTTTAAAAATAGGCCATACTCATTCTGTACATCGGTCCGTCCTTCAGTCCATCCGTGTATCTGTTGGTCCGTCTGTCCGCCTGTCTTACTATCCGTGCGCTCATCCACCCATCTGTTTGTCTTTTGTACAAGTTGATGACTTCAACGTAGATATTATGTGCCTTAGAACTTAGCCTCTTTCTGTCATCAGCACTCACTTCGTGGCTGGGCTGCTGACTTTTTTTAGTCACTCTGATTATCATCCATACAAATACATGACCTATGTATACGTAAAGCACTGCCCAAATAGATGAGCTGACTGGTAAACGCAGACACCGAGAAATACACTATAAACATTTCCGGTGGCTTCAGTGCTTGCCAAGTTGAAGAAGGTCTGTGATCCTTTGTATGCTGTTGAGACCGGTGCTTGAGCTGACGAGAGAGCGGCGTTCTTTTGATCCTCAAACAAATCGCCGAATGGCTGGTGGCCAGTATCCACCATGTATTGTCCTTCCCAGCCGGGAAGCGATGCGCCGTGAGTTGCCGTGAGCCGCATTACGAGACGGCTACAAGTGTTTGCGCGCTAGCAACATCTTTCTCGGAAGAGACAGTGATGTCAACCCCGACGTCAACCGCCCCGCTAATTGAGCGAGCAGTTCGGCGGACCCCTTTGAGCTTTGTTACGGCGGCCCTTTTGATGTATGCTGTCGCGAGCTTGGGAACCCTCGACCAGCGGCACACACACGACAAGAAAAAGAAACGTTGGTGCCACATTCCAGTGCAGTGACCACGCCAAAATGGGGGACGTTTACTCGGCCGTGTGTGAGCGTCACTCTCGAAAGTTGTGTGTGACAGGTGATTGAACAGTGCTATATGCACGTTTTCCCCGAACTAGAGATCTGGAAAAAACGTACCCTTTATAATGAGCCACCCGGCTCATTCAAGGAGCGCTCGCTATGTACATAATGTAAATAAACCATCTGTTAAGTTTCCCTTCCTCCTGCCTTGAAGTCTCCATCCCGGACCTCTGGTACCTGCAAAGGCCGGTCGCAACGATGCTGATTGCAGTGGGCGCGCTGCACGGGATTATTGTTCATTGATGTACGGCTAAAGCAGGAAGAGAACCTCGCTCTTGCCTCGTTTTCGAAACCAACCAATGTCAAATGTGGAGAAACAGTGCCACGAACAATGTTTTACAGCGATAAATGTTATCAGATCACAACTGCCATGTCAATGGGGTAGTTGTCCGCCGTTACCGGTTTCCGTAACCGCGCGAAATTAAAAAAACAAGGTAATCGAAAAGTTTCGTAACACGTCGGTAACACGTCGGTAGCATCGCCAATGACGCATCAGCACCTCCATCAGCAGATGAAGTTCCGTGCCACCAGCTTCGCGCCTCCATTCTCTCGGCCATGACGCTGGTCACAGTGATGGTGTTTGAGGTTGAGGCCCTTATTATATCACAGTGAAAGCTGTATTGAGATCACAACAAGAGACGAGTTAGGTGCCGTAGTAAAACGACGCCGCGAATGCTGGTGTGCGTAACCGCCACGCTATTGTGATAAGTAAAAAAATGTAGTTAAACTATTTCCGGAATTTCATAAAACTTGAACCCGGAACCTCTGCGTAGCCTTCGAGTATTCGCATAAACGCGCTAGTTCTTGAAATTGCCTCGCTAAAACACGCTATGCAGGTGTCATGTCGGGTAACAAACTCTGTTAACATACATAATACGACATCGTGACAGATTAAAGTTGCGGCCCGGTGTCACACAATCCGTATTACGCGGCTAGTGGGTCATCCAATGCTTCCGACCCATTATAAAAGGCTCAGCCACAATTCGTCACCCTCATCAGCCACAGCACAGAGTGCGTATGATGCCTTACATATGTTTAAGTGAGTACATTTCTAATCCACAGAATAGTGAACAGTGATATATTGGGTATTTTCCTACCTTCTGAAAGTTACGGTGGTTTATGACATATTGGGTACCTTCAATGTGTACTTGTATTAGTTGCCCCTAATCTACAAGTGGCTCTAGAAAAAGACGCTGTTCCAGCTGCGATGCGTGTCACTGCCGTCACTGCGTGTTTCGCCCATGCATGCGTGTTTCGCCGTCACTGCGATGCGTGTTCTGCTCAGGCCTGGCATTTTTTTTCAAATCTACATAAGATATACGTTTGCACCCCCCCCCCCCTCATCCGTCTGTGTGTTCGCTATCCGTGCTTGAAGGTTTGTCGCTAATTCATGTATTATAAAGCATCGCACACAGAACATTCGACGACCCGGATGGCCTTGTACACCTGTTGCCTCGTCCATCACCACCTTCTCATGTGTCCGTAGGGTGTCTCCGCTCTGCGTGCCTCGCTGCCTTTTCACGTCCTGTCCGCCGTCAATCCGCTCACGTGGCACATGCCCACGACATTCGCTTCCTCTTCATCGCAAACCTGTTCTGCCTTCATCGCTTTGAAATCCCTTGTCAAGTGGCTTTTGCGGGCGCAGTACACGCCTCTGCTCATCACCTGCAGTGTACCCAAGACCTCGCTACACCGTCCTCACCCCATCTGTTTTGGACGTGCATCTATAGCCTCCGATCTGACGTTGTTTGCCCTTTGTTTGTTTCTTTCTTTCGCCCTCTCCCACGTGACGTTCTCACCGGCGACGAAGAAGCTGCGGAAGGCGTTGAACTAGAGGAACGGCTCGAAGACGGCGATGTCGAAGAGGACACGGAGCCCCTCGGCGTTGTCCAGGGCACGCAAGAGCACTTCGCTGAAAACGGTACAGGCTCCGCGGTAATCTAATCACTACATATCAATACAAGGTTACGCTGCATATAAGTTCCGGCGTACTAATGCAATCTCTGCACTCGCATCCTACACGAAATGCTACAGACAGAAATCAAATGTACGGCAATGGCACCATGCCTGCTGCATCATGGACATAAAATTTGTAGGTTCCAAAACTTCAGTATGAATTAGCATTTGTTGAGTGAAAATAAGTCTTTACTTGTATTATGTATTTGCGAGGCCGTAAAGAAAAAAAATTATTTAAGTTTTTAAGGTTACCGTGAGAGGAGAGCGAATGGTGTTTTTTTTTTTTTTTACCACTGACAGAATATCATTGTGGTAGCACTCTGTTCATATGCTTCGTACCCGTCTACACGTATGCTTATTATTCAATATCATGAATACCAGCTATGGGCTCCTGTAGTTAGCAATAATGCACAACTGTACCGATAGCACTATCGACACTGTCGATAGTTTCGAACTATTGATGGTAAAAAAACTATCAATAGGGCTATTGATAGTAAGTGTGACAGTATACAGCATCGATAGTACAAAACCAACCGCAACAGTGAACTCACTGCTGCGTAAATTTCGTTCTTTGGGTGCGTGATAAATGGTGGAGCAGGAGGAGCGGGCTCAAGGGCAAGAAAGTTGAGATACTCGTGTACTCTGTTCAGAATGTCTCGCTGACCAATGATAATTAGGGTGAAGTGCTTACCTGTGTAAAAGAAGCCGTTACAAATGGTGGGAATGGGAGGATCCAGGCCTATATTGGCTTTTTTTTATTTGAAAGTAAAATTATTAAGTACGTAGGAGCTGTTGAGGTTTTACAACCTAACATAAAAATATCAAGAACTAAGTTTAATTGTACGGTGAAATTGATTTCTTTTGAATATGAATTTTTAATGGATTCGATCGGGCATTTCCGTCATGAAAATAACTTATTTATTTCGCCAAAAATTCCTCATAAAGAAACTGAGTATTGCTAATAACAGGCCATCGTGAATGTTTGGCAATTTAGTCAGCCAACAATGGCATACTTAATTAGAGCCTCATCATTATCATTAGTTTTGCCTGTATTGATGCTACTGACGGTACTATTGATTGTGCCAAGGCTACTGCTATGTATAGTATGTCAATAGTAGTGATATGGACAGTTTTCTTACACCATCGATAATTTAAAAAGAACTATAGAAGTTCTCGATGCCCCTTTTACCATTAACTTTGCATCACTAGTACACACGGAGAGGAAGAAAACAACGTGGAACTTTGAAAATATGTTTAACGATTTAATTTATATGTGGAGTTTAACGTACAAATACCACCATGATTATGAGAGACGTTGTAGTGGATGGCTCTGGAAATTTTAACCACCTAGGATTCTTTAACGTGCACTCATATCAGAGCACACGGGCCTGCAGCATTTTCGCCTCCATCGAAAATACAGCCGCCGCCGCCAGGAGTATTTCCCGTGACCTGCGGGTCAGCAGCCGAGTACCTTAGCCACTAGGCCTCCGCAGCGGGGCTGCAAATATGTTTATCGTCTAAAATATTATTCATTTGACCACACCCAATGAGGCAATGTTCGTAACGCCACGCACCATGCTATAAACCTTGTCCAGCCTGCTATTATCTTCGAAAATGCAGTGGCAACCTTCCAAGCTCTCAAGTTTCTTTGTTCAAAGGCCTGCCTACAGAAAGATGTATGCCGGCACAGCAGGTGAGCCCGTGTAAACACGCTTCTCTCTTCGCCGTTTACTCTGTCTGTTATGCGGCCATTAAAGTGTGTAGGTCCGCACGTATGACTCTAACGCATGCGTCCACGAGATACCAGGCTCGCTAACGATTCCGCACGAAGGTCACTTCTCAGCGAGCATCTGCGGAAATGTGCGTTCTCGCGTTACGATTCGCACGGAGTGCACGCCGGGTCGCAGCACTTTTCGTTGCCTTGGGGTGCGGGGAGCTGTCGAGTAAATGGGTGCTGTGTCGCAAAAACTGTTTCATTCGCAAAAGTGCATGAACTTTTGCGTAAGTGCCGATCGAGGACACCGAGAGTCCCCGGTAGTGGATCGTGACGTCACCCGCTGTGTTCGCACGCTGTACACGCCTTTGCGTATAGGGGTGGTGTATACCATTTTAATAATGTAATTTGAACCATTGTTCCCGGGGTATCTTTCGCACGCCGAGAGATGGTATCGATTTGATGCATGGTTGGTGGTAGCGCTTTATGCACACGGGGAAGAGCTGCATTACAGCGTTTCTTTGCGCCCGTGCCTTTTCCTAGGAAGTGTGTAAAATTGTTCTGGTAGAGGTGCATTTGTTTGTTCGCTTACGTGACCTCACGGGTGGCTGATGTTTAGCGGCGAATCGAGGCTCCTCTGTCTCCCTGCCGCGCACTTGTCGCAACCGCGTGTGTCTCTATCAAACAGATAGAAATTAACTGAGCTAATTACAACTTTTGATTTTGAATCTGAGTAATCATGTGCCCATGTAATTTTACAAGCCTTGCTTTGTTTCTTTGTAATATATTTTCATTTAGGCTATTGTCGTTACCAAGATTTTAACTCGGAAATGCTGTAGGCCTGTGCGCTCAGATTAGGGTGCACGTTAAAGAACCCCAGGTGGTCGAAATTTCTGGAGCTCTCCACTAAGGCGTCTCTCATAATCATATGGTGGTTTTGGAGCGGTAAACCTTACTTATCAATCAATCGAGATTTTAACTCGGGGGGGGGGGGGGGGCAGGTGAAGTGCTCTCTTTGCACCCCTTGCTGGAGTCTATAATTTAGGCTGCGAGTGACATTTAGTAAAAGGAGCACTGAAACGCCCACTCAGCTGCTTAAATATTTCGTTTTACGTTTGTTTCAGGCTTATAATACAAGCATCAGCTCAGGGTTTGTCTGCTGGTCGGTATATATGGTATGCTATGAAGAACTTTATTAAGTCCGCTGGTCAGTGACAAGTGACAAGCCCAATTTATTTTAGTGTGATAAAACAAACGAACATGCAAACGCTCATTCAAATGCAAGCGCTGAAAAAGGGATGCTTTGTGAACAAGTACCTCAGGTGCCTCGTCTTCGTAAAAATTGAGAAGGCATATTCAAACAATGTAAAGGTAAACAGCGCTACATGGAATGCTCTGCGTAGTAGCTTAATTGTTCTTTGTGTGAAACAAGCAAGACTAACGCTGTGATAACATCGTTTTTCTGGAGCTTTACAGTATGCTTTTATTGTAAGTTTTTAACGAGCATAACTTAGTAGTCACTGTTTTGCTTCTGTGAGTAAAACATACTTTGACCCTAAAATAAAACCTTTCTTGCATCACTGCTACTAGCACACGTAACCATTACAAATCTTTCTGTTGCGATAACATTAGCCACAGTGATGGAGTATAGCGACAATGCTAGCATGCTCTCACAGCAACGTTACTTCGCGAAATTTATAAAGCTTTAGACTTGAAAGACAAAGAAAAAAGATAAGTGGTAGGCGGGCAGGTGTACGGATCCGAAGATAAATATAGAGTTGACTATTTCTCGTTGTTGAATAAGGAGAAATGATAGTAAGACGGAAAAGAATGGAAGGTAGTGAGAGCTGTATAAACATCAGCACCCACACACTCAAACACGGAAGTGTCATAGTCGTTCGACGACGCTGGTTGTTCGTAAAGAGACCTCGGTAGCGCCTTCGTTGCTCTCAGATATGAAACTCACACGTTCCAGCACTCTGAGATTGATTGCTCGAAAAGCAGCTGGTTGTCGACGCAGGCTACCACTGCTGAAAGGGCCTGTTTGTTAGCTGTGGAGGGGACAAAAGCAGAGGGATGGGTTGAATGTTTTCCTCGCGGTCGCAATGATCACTGACAGAACCGCCTGCCATTCCGATGCGGCAAGAAAAATCATTTGTAAAAGAAGATGAAATGCTCCCCTATATGCTCCCAGGAACAGAGAACAGCATAAAAATTTTCACAATTGACCTTTTCGTTAACGCAATAAATGAAAGTAAGGTATTGTGAAAAAAAAAATAAGAGAGCAACCCTCAAAGCCACTTGCAGCTATTTTGGAAAGTTGATTGTAGAAACGAAATTAATATTTTTTGTTAAACGCAACCTAATTAAATAAACAGAAAATCAAGTCTATGAAGGCATAGGGAACAGTTGTAGTTTTTCAGCTGTAGTGTAGTGCCATGACTGGAAAAGAAGTGGGTAAAAATTGACATGCCGCTCGCAGGAGCTGCACCGGCAACCTTCGATCGGATAAAGCCTCCGATCTTCTACCAAGTGACATACAGCGGTGGTCGATTCCCTATCCGCTCTATTTCGTATTTCGTGGGATCATATGCCGGCCGCATTTTCGATGTAGGCTAAAAATGCTCGAGGCCAGCGTGCTTAGATTTTGTTGCACGTTAAAGAACCCCACGTGGTCGAAATTTTCGGAGCCCTCCACTACGGCATCTCTCACAACCATATCGAGGTTTTGGGACGTTAAGCCCCACGAATTAATAATAATAATAATAATAATAATAATAATAATAATAATAATAATAATAATTTCTCTGTTGGTTATCTTGGCAGCGTTAGCCGGTGCCACCTGTAGCCATAACAACGAGTGTAGAACAGTCTTTTTCCAGTTGGTGTGATGTAGAGAGTGCCCTTCCTTGTAATTTATGGAGTGAGAACAGTATGTTCCTATCACACATGTCATGCCACGCACCTGACGGTCCGCACTGGCCTCCTTCCTCGGCTCTTCACTTGACGGGCAGTTAAACCAGTTCGCCGGGAATGTGGCTATCTTTCAAGTGCGTATAATTAGCAACAAACGAAGACAAACAACCACGGCTCCAGCCTCAGTGCGGCTTGGTACCAATCCAGCATGCCAACAGGAAGACCTGTCTAGCTTCCTGACTAAACAGTCGCGAACATGCTGGAACGTCTGCGTTAGTTTTGAGGCTCTCAATACACTTCCCGCCCACGAACGGTCATTTTGTGGCACGTTTGGGCCTATGAACTGGCTCTGCGTAGGCGTTCTTCCGGCGTACATACGTGAGACAAGGACACATTCATGACATGAAACATGTGGCGCCCACTGTGCTAGTAATTAAAAAAAATGTTTCGACCTGCCAACGCAATCATAACTGTAACGTAGCTGGCTGGGTCGTGAATTATTTTGTGTGAAGATATTTATAGCTGAGCACAGAGAAAATGCTATAGTGAAGTTAACTTTCTTTGTGAAGTTACAAGAGAAGTTATGTACCGGGCTTATAAACCGCAATAATTCCGCAACTAACCACTCTCTAAAGTGTTATACACTGCTCAACCACCTTCCGCCTTTTCTCCAGAGGAAATAACTTTTTGTCTCGTTTCCGTTTCAAGAGCTAAGGAGATACAAAGTTTTTTTTATTTCTGATACAATGAACCATTACTACATCTTTCTGCCTCGGGCTGCTCTAGAAACTTCGTTTTCTATCAAGTATAAAAGTAAACAAATATTAACAAATTTATGTCAAAAACGACCATCTGCGTATTAGGTGCATCGCACCGATGGGCTCCGCATTAATTTTGGCAATCAGACGTTCTGTAACGGCCATCTCTGTCACAGTACACGAAGGCAACTGAATTTCGTTTCCATCGGAACGAGGCCGCACGACTGGGGTCGAACCCACGAGTCGGTGCCCAGCAGCGTAACGCCTTCAATTGGACTACAATACCGATTGCGGGTAAATTATGAAGGTAAAATCAAGGTTCATAATAGCGTATCTACAGTCGAGCACTTCTGCCTTGCTGTAATCCATAGACTTCGCTTTGATAGCGGGAATCAATTGGGAGGGGGGGGGGGGCAAAATTCTTATTGCTTTAGCTCCAAGACCGGCCAAATATAGGCTATATTCAAAGCACACCGAAATGCTCTGGCATTGTTCCTCGTACAAGAAACAGTGACACGTAAGTTAATCGATTGTTTCTTCAAATCCACACTTGGAGTGTGTGGATGAGACAGCCGTACTGACGCAATAGCTGTATAAGTTACGGAAGGCCTACTTCCACCCGCAGCCGACACAGCAGCCAGCCTTCACGTCGTGAAATATTCATTGGCAAGTTTAGACGTATTGATGGATCGAGGCTGTATAAGCGGCAGCTCATGTTCTGCGACGTATTTCAATGATCGGACGTGACACCATACACGATATAACGGAGCTATCATGTAGCGCCTTCTACGGATAACAGTATACGTATCTGTGTTCCTGCGTTGCAAAGCGGTCCGCATCGCCGGCGAGGTGTTAATCGACTATGTCGCAATCTCGTGGAAAACCCCTGAAATACAACAAACTGCTTCTCTACCACAGACACGCTATAGTCACTACACTTTATCAGTACGTAAACGGGATGGTCATGCATAATCTGGCATCGCATCCATCAGCATGCTGATGTATATTTCCATTATGAATCCACTTAAGTTCCTGCAAGTTGAAACACGGTTCTGTCTAAAACTTTCGCCAACGCCGCAGCGGCGGCAAGCAAAACACTGTCCTCTGGAGCGGTTACGGTACATGTGCATATCCTTCTGTATTTTATTGCAGGAAACATATCTTTGCCTTTTGTCAGATAAATTGCTTTCCCAACAACGAAGCCAAATATTCCCGCCATCATAATCAACAAAAACACAACTCTGCTCTCTGAAGCGTCTACGCAGTTATGTATGCTGAGCGAATTGCCTCGCAGGAGGGCATCGCTCTCTGCCTTTCTCTATTGCGCTCGTCACATGTTGTCCCTTTCCTTTTATTTTCTGGTATTTACCCTAGCCATTGAAGTCTGTGTTCTGAATTTCTTGTTTAACATTCATTATTTTTCTACTAAGTTCTCTCCATGGATGCTATTAATGTTGTGTCTTTAGTTTCCGAATGAGCAAATTTTCTGCTATACAGAATACGTTATTTTGCTCTCTCTTTTTTTTTTCACAGCAATCCTGGAGCTTCTTTCGCACGACATTGGCCAAGTGCGAATCCGTGGCGTCGAGACGGGACTGTTCGTCTGCATGGACGCCGAAGGCAGAGTATACGCCAAGGTAAATACAGCGAACGCGAATCCGTTAGAAATGGTGTGTGCTTTTCTACGCCCACGTGTGCAGTCAGCTAGGGACGTGCTCAACCTTTTCCGCACCCTCTTCCTACACACAAAAATAGAGTGAAGGAAGCTCGGCAGAGAACCGTCCTTCGACACGCTGTCAGTGTTCCTGGCTCTCTCTGGATGTATAAATGTGTTTCTTTGTCTGTCCGAGCGAGCATTTGACTTGGCAGCAAACCGTAGGAATCGTTTGCATATGCTATCACCGGACAGAACGCATCCCGGAAAAAAAAATGTGTCGCTGAAATGGAGGGTTTATTCAGGGCGAGTGATCCAGTTAGCCACATTAGCAGCGAGTTTCCTCTCGCAAAATGGCATTACAAACCTTCCAAGTTCTTGCCATTGAGGCGGTCGGACATTCTTCACGTTTAGCTAGTGTGAGTGCACAAATTTAGAAGTGCAAGTTCACGCTATAGTTTAATTGTATTTTGCGTGAAACACTGAAATCGAGAGAACAAAAAATGCACCATATCCACGGAGCGAATGATGATGAGTGGGGCGAAGTGTCCATCCGTCCGTCTGTACGTGTGTCCATCCGTACGTCTGTCCGAACAGACGGACCGAGGCACGAATGCGCGGACCAGAACTGAAGGAAGCACGTACGTACGTATGAACGGATATAGGCACAGATGGGCGTGTGGCATACTTTTCTTCTTGTTCTGGCAAGACACACTTGGGACATAAGCTAGTAGTGAGAAAGAAGTAGTTGGAACAATGGCGGAGATGCATCAATGAACCGCGCTGTGTTTTCGGAACCGCGTTTCAGAGCGCTATACTTATTATTATTACTACGAACGCGACCTTCCATGGAGCAGCGTGAGCATCTCGACAGCTTCGCCCTTGGTACCGCTGCCACTGCACCAGGCCATGTACCCTCTTCGGGTGTTGTTGGAGGTACTACTACCATGACGCTACCACAGCTGTGGCTTGCCGATCCCTCCTTATGGTTCATTCAAGTCGAGAACAAGTTCCGCATTCATCGCATCACGTCCGGGTCACCAATAAGTATAGCACTCTGAAACGCGGTTCCGAAAACACAGCGCGGTTTATTAATGCATCTCCGCCATTGTTCCAACTACTTCTTCTTTCTCCTCAGCAGACTACCCACTACAAGCTTATGTCCCAAGCGTGTCGTGCCAGAAGAAGAAAAGTATGCCACAGCCGGATGGACGGAGGGAGGGATATAAGCACGGACGGACGTATGGACATAGGGATGTAAGCATGAACGAACAGACATATGTACAGATGGACGAACGGAAGACGAACGGACGCATGCACGGACGGGTGAACAGACGGACGCACGGACGGTTGTACACACGGACGGATGTACCCTTCGCCCTACTCTACTCATCATTGTTCGCTCTGTTTAAAACCAATAACGCCATCTTTTTATATTATTCCCAAGGACATATACACACAACGCCATCTATTGAGCAAGTCATAACCTAGCGGTGGCTACATACTACGTACGGAGGAGGGAACGACCAAAGGCCTAAGGAGCTTCACCCCTAAAATGCACTACTCGGGCTTTCTCGTGGCAGTAATAACAGAACAACCTTCTGGTAACTAACGGAGACTAGGGAGCCTTCCACGATATTTATCTCCATTGAACAATAACTCTGCCTTTAAGATTAAACTGCACTTTCAGAAAGAGTCTGGGATATCTCCTAACGCACGCGCATCTCCTTCCACCACCTACCTTTCCCTTATTGTTGCGCTGTTCCAGAAGAACCGTATGGACGAAGAGGGCATCTTCTACGAGATGTACGAGGGCGGCTACAACCTCTACCTGAGCAAGCTGAACAAGGACAAAGGCTGGTACCTGGGCATCAAGAAGTCGGGCGTGCCCAAACCGGGACCACGCACGGCGCGCGGACAGAAGGCCGTCCAGTTCCTTCCCAGGGCAGCCAAGCCACGCTCCTAGTCCTTCCACTCCCGCAACCGTGGTGTTTCATCGACCGCTTGAGGTGCCCACATCCCAATGTCGAATACCCCACCAAGAAATGGAAAACAAGACATAGCCTGGCACCAGCCACGCTGCTGCACGTGGATCGGTGAGCGCATGCGTGTGACACGTAGGTCAGTCGGAGTGGAATGTGATGATGTGGGATTCCGCGCGTGGGTGAAATCGAACGCAAGAGAGGTGTCAGAGATTGGTAGCAGTCACGGTTCGCCGAGCTCAAATGCTCTTATAGAATGGGCAAAGAATGTGAAGAGGCTACGTCGTTTGCTATATAGAGCACCAGAGATTGGGTAAAACTTTGCCCCTTTAACTTTTAGACCAGCTGAAGCTGAAGACAAGATATGGTAGAAAGTTTGGTTGAATGGTGACTGTGGAATGAATAGACAAATATTCTCGATGGGCTGATTGCAAGAAATTACCTTCAAACATCGTCAGTAAAGTTTTAGTGACTGCCTTTTTTTTTGCAGTTTCTCCCATTTACTAAGGCATGACACACAAGTTGGAGAGATCTTGTTCTTGCAGGCTAAGGAACACCAGATGGCCCGAATTTCTGGTCAGAACTATGGCGTCACTGATAATTATATCGTGGTTTTGGGACGTAAAGCCCCATATATTATTACCATATTAGAGAACAAAAAGCAAGTTTGGTGTGTAGCTGAAAGAAATGAAGTTGCTAGATGAGAATGAGGGTCTTATGTGTGAATAGGTTGCAAAAAGCTGCTAACGACTAATGAAAACGAGTACAACTGATGACAGATTGCTGCCCTCGTTTGACGTAGCCAAAGTTAGGATAGACCAAATAGACGCCCAGCCTTTAGACCGACCAACAAGTTTCCACCTTAAGCTACCTTATGCAGTGTTCAGAAGTCGATCTGAATTTTTAGAAGCGTGGATGCTTGTTGAGAACGTTATGCCCCCCAGCGGCCTTGCTGTAAAGAAACAGCCGATATTTTAGGTGGTGGCACGTACCACCAGGGTATTGCTTGCAAGGGTTAAGTCATTCAAAAGTGCGGAGTTGTGCAAAAGGGCAGAACAAAAAAAAATGCCGAAATTAACCAAGGTCACACAAACTGTCCCGGACTCTCTCTTCTGCGTTCGGTTTCACTCTGAGAACGAGGAGTTGAGTTCTTCTCTCTCATCCACACCCTTACTTCTCAAGGGACAACGACATGAATGCTCTGTTTCATCGGCCATATTTGATGTTGTGAAAGGCTTCGCATCAGTAGTGGTTGTGCCGCATGTTGCCAAGCCTGTGTTGTCACATGCGAGTGATAATTGCTTTTTTACGGACGACTTTTGAGAAGTGTAATAGGCATCGTATTTATACTCTGTATACCACTGTAGTGTGCGTGATTGATATGCGCATTTGTGTCCTGACGTAAGCAGCCTTCTAAATGCAGCTCTGGCTGCAAGAGTTGTGTTATACGTTATGCATAGAGAAGTTCGAAGGCAAATGAGTGGTTCTCGCATGCTCTCGCAGCCTTTTGTTGTACCACAATAGAAGTTTCTATTACCTTGTTCAACTAGGAACGTGAAATCAGGGCTTAAATTACCCATTGTTTGACTATTCATAGCATTTTCTGTACCTTAAAAGGTACAGAAAATGTGTTAGTGACAATGACCGCGAGTATTCACGTTTGTAGATGAAGTCACAGTAAAACGTATGTCAACTGACGCGAGCAAGCTTTATTGTTTTATGATGGAGTTCGGGGAACTGTTCCTAATAAGGGATGCTCTGCGATCACCTACTGCAGCGGCATTCGATTTTTTGCAGCGTTGAACTGCGTCTAGAGGGGTGGACATCTGAACGCTTTGGCCAACGAGCAAGCGCCTTTGCTTGGGAGTTCCGTGCCAGCAAGTTCGTATTCAGGGGTTGCAGTGCTACGTAAGAACGTCCTCATAACTATTGAGCGTAGCTTGGATGTCCATGGTTTGCATAAGTGGTTGTGGCTGATCCAAACTTGCAGTTATGCCCAAGCCAGAGAATCCACTACCGGTTTTGGTCGCTGTCTACTCTGCCTCTCTTGAACTCGTGTCCTCACTAGATTACTGTGATTAGATAAAAATGCAGATAACTGAAGCTGCCGTATCGTAAGATGCGTTTGGTGCTGGATTACGGAGCCGTCACATATAAGGACGTACTTCCGATTCCCTCGTGCAGCTAGAATCTAACAAGCAGTAATCTAAACGAAGTAGTCTGAGCGAGACATCTTACGTATATGGTACAGTCTAACGGTCTTTTAGAAATGCCTGTATCACTGTAGTTCCACTTTTAACAAGTACCATACGGTGAAGGGCTACGTGAAAGAACAGTCAAGGGTATTTTTTATCGAAACGAAGAAGCTAAAATAAGCACATATGACCTCAGTAGTTCAAAAGGTCTTTTAGTGTGGCTAGTTGGTTCATGAACACTGTTTATTTACTTAGTTGACGAACATAGTTCATTTGTGGCAATGTATCTGCTGGTCGAACTCGCAATGATTTCATTTCCTCTCTGCCGTTGATATGTCAGCCGGATTCGCATGTATGTCCCGAGCATCAAGACTAGGTGATTTTTTTAAAGGAGTTGTGCTATTACAAGTTTCTGTATAAGGGGTTCCCCGATTCTTTCATCGATCACGGGTACATCCTTTGTATGAATCACTATTATTCACTGTCAGCATAGATTTAGGTTTCGTAATGGGTTTCATAATTATTTCATAATGACCAGAAATAACTTTTGTGCTGTGACAAAAAGTGCATGCTTATTCTCATAAAGTAGAACTTGTTGAAAGTTCCTCAGATATGCCTGATGCTGCTTGCGATGAATGAATGGATTCACTTGACCTTCTGAGCACAGCTCTTTTTCAAGCTTAGACAGGTCCAATGGAGTTAGTTTTCTGTCGGTGTCTACATTGTACACAACGAACAGCTCACCGTTTTCGGTGACATTTGCTTAGACACAAAAGTAACGCAGTTGAGTTGAACAAGAAGCGTTTGAGGTTTCAATGCTTATCGAAGACTTTCGTCGATGCTGCATTGAAGATGTGCGGAAGAAGGTGACGAGACCCTGGTTATTCAGGCCTTCAACCTCAGTGAACGTGTCGTCGTTGGTATTTCGACAGAGGCTGAAGCGTGTGAGGTTAGCATTTGTCCAGGAACCTAGTTGCGGACTCATTCTATGCTGCCTTGTTTCTTGGTGACAACAGCAACAACTACCACAACGGCATGTGACCTCGGCTTAGGTGGAATGAGTAGCCAAGGGGTGTAACTAGAAATAGACTTTTTATTGTTGCAGTACCAGCAGAATACCAATTACGAACTGCGATCTAAAAAGCCTACTTATTCTGGAATTGCATTCGACTATCTACAACCAGCAGAACTCTTACTGTGATTTGCTACAAACTTAATCTGCTTCACTGGTTTAAAGGCTTAAAGGGAAAGAACTCGCTAAAGTGTTCGTGTGCTCGTCTGTATATAGGGTGCCGGCATGTTTCGTAGCACCCAGTTGTGCTGATATTTGTGTGTGGTACTTTTTGCCAGGATGTGCATCTATGCATTTGCGTATGGTTTTCGACTCGCCTGCCACGTTCTCAGCATCCTCCCACGTTTTATCGTGGGTTCTGCAACCTGCTACCTTCTCGTAACCGCTGAGCCATGCAATGTTTTGAGTCGTTTGCCGCCCGAAGGTTACGTTAACAGTCTTGTTGACACTTGCACCTTAATCAGTGGCCACAAGGGCCACAATGATGCCTTTTTAAGGACACGCGATAGAGATATTTTCGCCTGACGCTTGTATACATGGATTCTTCTCTGATCGATTTTACTATCCATCGTTCATTATCTTTAGAAATTGGGCTGATAGCCTGGCTCCGCGCCCACATCGCATTGCAGATATTCCCCCCTTCATTGGTCTTTTCGGGTACGGGTTCCAGCTAGCGTTGCCCTTAGAACCTTCCTAAGCGTCTTTCAAATAAAACCAAAACGCACAGCATCACGTGTGTCTCTCGAAACCCGCACTTCTTACGAACTCTGCGAAAAAGTCGGGAAAGTAAAACAGCGACAAAAATCAATGGCGGAGGGTGTGCGGTGGTGAGGGCTCGGCTTATTCGTCCTCTTAGGCCGTTTTTCAGCCCAGACGGATGCTCACGCACCGCTTCCCCGCGCCTAGTTCCTAGGGACACTTCCTCGGATGCTATACATAGCGTTCCGCGCACGAGATAAGGGCACGCACCGGCAGTCAACATCTCCTCGGGCCCATGACTGAACGAACGTATACGCACACAGCTGCGGAGATGGCCCTCTGCCAATTCCGTCTCTCCTCTTGGGCAACTCGTTTTTCCTCTCTCTTCGTTTCGTTTTTTTTTTTTTCTCGTCTGAGTTCGAATGGTAAGCACTGAGGCATAAAGACTAGAGCAAGTCCAGGACGCACTCAAATGCCAATCGGAAGTGGGCACTCCTTTCGTTCGTTTAGGATTCGCAGGAAGTTGAGGACAAATGGTTTGAGCACTGTATACGCTTTCACTTCTCCTAGTTTCCCGTGATGTGCGTGTGTGCTGTGTTATCTGTAGTATTTCTCTCTTCTTACTCTCCATATTTCAATATTCCCCATCCTGTTCGCAGGAGGAGGTAGCAAAGCGGTTTCCCTGTGCTTGCTAACCTCCTCGCCTTTCGTCCTTTGTTATTCTTCTTTAATGGCAAACGACTACTGGCGACCACAGTGATTTATTTACATCAATACAATACTCCAAGCTTCTGATTTATTTGGTTGCCCTGCTGCACTTTTTTTCTGTCGCCATCAGCTATTCACACTGCAGTATATGAATTTGAGGAGGCTGGAATGTTCGCAAAGGGGCACACTTTCAAAAAGCAAGTACGTAATAGATACTTTGGTTCCTACATGGGGAACAGCCTCATGTAAAAAACCATTACCACTGTTGTGAATTCTCTTTCCCATTGGTTTAGAAAGAACTCGGAGGTCGAGGGCCTTTTTTGATAATGTGGAAGAAACTTAACCCATGAGCAATAGGGAGTTTTGGAATACCCCAGAGAAATAGCGCCAAGGCCACTGCGCATGCGCGAAATCCAAGCCGTGTTTGGGACGCTATTTCTCGAATTTAGCGGGATCCCCAAAGCCTACTACAAAAGCTCTGCGTCAGACAAATGCTACGGCACCCACTGAAGTGAAGGGACTCTTGGCCAAGACTACAGTGACCAAGAATTGGGTGAGCGTCCAAAGCACCGCAGACCCTATTTGAGAACTTCACACCTGCTTGACTCGAAGCATACATACGCAAAAGGGTTTCGGGCCCCAAACTTTTGGGTCCCCTATTCGAAAACTCTCTAATATGTTCGTAAAAATTGTGGTTGTTACAGACTAAGTGGGCAGGCATTAGAACATATGTGTTCTTTGAGGAAGCTATTACCAAATGGTCAGCATGAAATTATAGATTTACAATGATATCTACAGAGGGCGTGCTCTAAATAAAAATGTACTCAAAACTCCTGGCTGGTGCTCCAAGTGCCAATTGGACAAGAGCAGCTCGTCATTCGCGTCATTTTGGAGAATGCTTGGCTTCAAATGCCCGTCGAAATGCGATTTTGTCGAGGTTAATAAGTTTTTGTGGCTGCGTAAACGTGGAAGAACGAGAACGAGCGCCGAGTTTTCTCCTCATTATCTTTGATTGAGAAGTTCTCATATTACCAAGTGAATGTTTCTGAAACTTTCGTGTACTATTCTGGTGGCTACGTAAAAGTTACACCGGGTAAATATTGCTTGAGCGAACGGGAACAAATCGTTTGGTGAGCGCTAGAAGTCTACCACATATTTTTTTTTCTGTGGTAGTTGTCAGACAATGAATATGCTCCACGTGCTGTTAAAAGTGAAACACAGTATAGTCTGCACTAACCGGCCAAATAAAAAAAATGTACGTGAATAGTTCAATGTCCCAGGACGCTACATCCTCCGACCGTTTTTGGACAACTCCCAAGTCGTAAAGCATTCCTTTCTAATCATTCGCAATCGCTCGCATGGTTCAGCGCATTCTAAAAGTAGACTGGCGAAATATTAAGTGTGAATGCTTGACAAAGTTATACTGCAGCCTGTACTGAATAACCCTTGGTTGAACTCAGTCCCATAGCTGCAATTTTCCGATGTCCAACTATAGGCAAGAGTCAAAACTTGTCAAAACTGCCTCGTCTTCAACTGGTCTTCCTGAAAGTCGTTAATTTGAATGCGTGTGCCATATTTCTTGTCAGAAACTGACTTATTTGCGTTAACCTGACTTCCCAATCTTGTGATGCTTGTACATTCTTTTTTCTACTGTTTTTTGAAAGGTTCTTCGTGTTCCCCAAGTTCGCGAAATGCATTAATGTATCTTGTTTGATATTTATCGCTCACGGGTTACCGTTGTGCCTGGAAGCAGCCTTCAGTGCCCGTCTGACAACATTGACTCACTTTCTTCACGCACAACGAAACTAAACTTGCAAGAAGGGCGAAAATGGGAGGGCAGCGCTTGATTTAAACTGTCTTAGCACAGTCCGTTTTTCGCTTACGTGCTGCTGTAGTGGCCTACTAAACTGCTTTCAAAGGGCAGTGTGTTGCTTGAGACTTCAGATGTGTGTCTAATGTATAGATGATGCCTAATTGTCAGGACCTCTGTATGCAAGTGTTTGCCTATAGACGTATTATATCTTGCGGATCATTAACATTTGTTGTTCTTTTATGCGTGGCTGCGGAGTGTACATGTATATCTACGTTGTGCGCGCGCTTTTGTACGCATTGCTCTTGTCAATGTTATACTCAGTGTCCTTTAGAAGGTTTTATCATGCCGTCAATGGTACACCGCTGTTGGTAGCTCATCCGAATAGGCGCCGCAAGATTGCTCGCAATTGATTCGCTCTTGGCTGAGGCAGTGGTGGCAACCATGACAGCGTGCTAAAGTTCTCTAAACTATGAAGCGGCTTTAGTGAAAGAGCGCGCTCGAATGTATTTAGAGATCGTCGCGTATGTGCAAAGTACTTCACTGTATATCTAGTCATTGTGCATTTCGAAGGGGGTCCAATAAACATGCGACTGAGTTCCTTTCACCCCGACAGTGTGTGCCCTGTCCGCTTCTTGTTTCGCTTGTGTATATTAACTCAGGGAGATAACCTTTGCCGAAGACGTTATGAAACAATAAAGACGTTCTTTACCAGTACTTGTGGGGTCGTAAATTGAGTCTTTACTGTGCACGCCTGCACTTGCAATTCCTTCGGAAGGAATCTTCGAATACGGCACTCCCAAGCTACAACACCAGAGGACTATGAACACGTTGGCGGAGTTTCTGGCAAAAGCTGATGCCCAGGAGCAATGCAAGTATTGCCAAGTTATCCTGTACTTCAAACAGCTGTGACTGCATGCGTGTACTATGTTCTTATCTCTTTATATATTTTATTTTCATACTCTTTCAGCTCTCTCTAACGTGGTGCAGCGTAACAAATAGAATTATGTTGCAGTTTATCTTCCCAGAATTTCTTTTCTTTCATCTCGTCATTTCTTAACTGTAACACGAATTGGTGTTATTTGTACGCAATACCCACCGAACTGCCAAATAGTCTTTTAACTGCGCAGTTGTTGAAGCCGGCCATAAAATTTTAGGTAGGGTATAGTATGGAAAAAAACTTTATTTAGGATAAAAAGTATGGTGTCCGCAGAAAACCATACATGGGACCGAAAGAGAAGGAAAGATAGAAATAAAGAACGAGGCAAAGAAACGGAGAGCGAAAGCAATAAAAGGAGCCAACGTATGTATCTATCTAACGTCTCTGTTGTAATTCTGACCGGTGGTATGTCTTCAATGGGCAAGTATACGACTTTAAGCGCACACAGACATTGCAGTCAAAAGCGATTGATCGAAAAATTCCGCTACGAAGACGGCTGAATAAGCTACTCGGGCATCTTTAGATTCTTTATGAGGACATCTTACGTGAAACATTCGTTGTATTGGTGTCCAATAAGCACAACCCATTCTATCAATCATATTCCTGCGTGACACGAGCCGGATCGATAGCTGGAAAGACAACCACTCGATCAACTCACAGGAAGCTCGGGCAGAAAAATTGCCGGCGTTGTATGTCAAGTTACCCTGCTTGTTGTATCACCACCACCACCGCCATTTGCAGAACAGACTTGCTGCAATACCGAATTGTGAGCATTGTACCATGCAAAAAAACTAAATCATATCATGTCTTCGCTGCAAGGCGAAGCAATGACGTAAGCAAAACAAAATTTCATGGCTATAGGCTACAGCCTTTCTTCGCATGAAATCCTTGTTTGCTAAAGGAGTAAGCTGCTACCCTTTAGCAAACAAGGATGATGCAGTGAGCGTCGTGCTGGCTTTGCCGCCTTAGACAGCACGATGAAAGCACAGTCACCTTCTGAACTTCCGCAAGAGGTCAGCTCCCAGCCACGGAGATCACGGCCTGCAGGTCTAAGTACCGGGCCAGTGTACAGGGCCCTGTAGTGAAAGCCGAGCGGGATGACTCATTTTAAAGCGCGTCCTTTGGACATTTGTGTCATGTTTTGGGTGATGGTGAACGAGCCTCTGCCACGCTGAATAACCCCAGGTATTTGCGTACCACCAACGATAAATGGTGCATATAAATCGCTCGCCATTAGTAAGTGGGATGATTAGAAAACAAGTTTGAAGCGCCAAGAACAAATCAGCCCAAGCTTTCTGTGCTTTCAAGTGGGAGGACGTATGTCATCGTGGCTGCGTGGCTTAACGCGTCGCGTTGCCCAGTAAGAAGTCACATTTTCCAATCCCCGGTACCGTGAATCAAAAATATAGATTTTTCGAATAGGTGCTCCAAAAGTTTGGGGCTCCAATGAAACAGTGTCGAGGCCACTGCACATGCGCCAAGCCCAAACCGCGTTTTGGTTTTGCGTTGGGAACGCTATTTCTCGAAATCAGCGGGAGCCCCGAAGCCTGCCGCAAAAGCTTTGCGTCAGACAAACGTGACGTGACCAATTCTTGGGTAAGGATCCAAAGCGCCGCAGACCATATTCAAAAACTTTTTTACGCAAATGCCTCTGGGGCCCCAAACATTTGAGGCCCCTATTCGAAGACTTCATAATAACTATTTAGTATATTCCTTCCATGAATATTTTGCATGTATATTGCATCTGGGTGCAATGAATTCATATGGTTCTGACCCATTCAATGTTTCAATGTGGTTAGTCCAGCGAGTAAGACATTTGGGGCAGGGCTGATGAGCGTGGGGCCGAATGTTCAAAAACCCACAAACAAAACTTTGTTTCGTTTAATACATTAAAATTAGGCAGATGCACTGATGCACAGTCTTCTTGTTGAGTTGGGGTGCAAGTAGAAGGAGGAATAAACTTTTATAATAATAAAAAAACACCAACTTTAGGCGGCCGGGCCTATAGGCCTCCCTATGAGGATACCAATTCTTACACATTAGAAACTCCACGCGTAATCTCTTTATGGAGCGTATATGTTTTAAGTGTGATAAACTCCGTGGTTGATATCTTCATCACAACGTTGTTTCCAGTGGCATTGGCATGGCGCCTGTTATGTGTCTGAAATCCGCTGGTGCCCACCGGAAGGCGCATCCCATGATCACTAAAATGGGCGTTTAGCATTATATTTTCACAAGATCAGAGGTTTCCTGACGTATAAAGAACGCTCCATGTCGGCTCGGCGTGTTGCCCTAAAAAGGCCTTTACGTTCTACACCAAGAGCCAATGAAGCCTTCAGAGAAGCTGCCCGCCTCGGCCTCAGTGGTGCAGTGGTTAGCGTGCTCGGCTGCAGACCTGAAGGCCACGGGTTCGATCCCGGCTGATGGAGGCAAAATATTAGAGGCTCATGTGCTGTACCACGTTAGCGAACGTAAAGAAAAAAAAACACTAGATGGTTAAAAGTTCTGAAGCCTTCCACTATGGTGTCCTTCATAACCATATTGTAGTCCTGTAATGCAATACCACAAAAAATATTACTCACAAAAAGCGTTTTATTTCAACATTTTTTTTTCAACACAAGCACAACACATTGATACCACTCAGATACATTCGTGCTTTGCAAGCGTTGTTGTTTAGCCTAGTGGGTAAAGCAATCAATTGTTGAGCACGAGGTCGTAGGTTCAAAACCGTACGCTCCGAATAAAACTTATTTCGTTCTATACACTTGATTTTTTTTGAAGTCACGCGTACCACGTGACAGAGGGATGGACAGAACGCAGACGTTTCTTATTAACTAGGCATAGAAACGCTTTTGCATTCAATACCTCATAGCTCTCCACTCAGTCTATTTTGAGTAGAAACTGAACTATCACCGAGGTGTGCCCGTTGCCCACGCGGCCCGCTGCACAAACAAGCAGCTAAATGACAGATCTCGCTTGAATGTCTTCAGCCTAACAATTTTTTGTGATTATGAAACTAGCCCACTTAATGACTGAGACCTCTCATTATTACTTTTGTTGGAGCTTTACGAGCTGAAATTTCCTTTGATACTTCTACTTCCCCGCAAGAAATCGAGAAAAGCAGTCCCAAAACTTCCTTATAAACTGCGATAAAACTCAACTTTTGCCTGACGTTACACCTCGCAGCTATGGGTGTACCATACGTCCTTTCTGAGCTAAAGGTTCCCCTGATGCATTGGCTTCACTGCAATGAGTACTTACAAGCAGTCGAAAAAGTTGAGGCCCTTATTTCTGATGATAAAGGCCAACTTTTGTCTGACGTCACACCTTGCAGCGATGGGTGTACTACGCGTCCCTTGTGAGTTAGCTCCCCCGATGATTTGACTTCTCTGCAATACGTGGCCAAAAGTGGTCGAAAAAGTTGAGGGCCTTATCACCGATGATAACACCCAACTTTTGTCTGACGTCACACCTCGCAGCGATGGGTGTACTAGATGTTTCTTTCGAGCTCAAGGTTCCCCTGATGCGTTGGCTTCACTGCAATGGGGGAGCAAAAGCAGTCGAAAAAGTTGAGGCCCTTATCACTGATAATAAGGCTTAACTTTTGTGTGACGTCACACCTCGCCGCGACGGGCGTATTAGGCATCCCTTCTGAGTTAGTTCCTTCTGATCCTTCGCCTTCACTGCAATAGGTGGCCAAAAGAGGCCGAAAAGGTTGAGGCCCTTATTACTGATGATAAGGCCCAACTTTTGCTTGACCTCACACCTCGCTGCGACGGGAGTATTACGCATCCCTTCTAAACCAGTTCTCCCTCATACTTTGACTTCACTGCAATAGGTGGCCGAAAACGGTCGAAAAAGTTGAGGCCCTTATCGGCGATGATAGCACCCATTTTTTTGCCTGACGTCTCACCTCTGCGTGAAGGACGAATTCCTCGTTCTTTCCGAGTCGGTTTCCCCTGACGTTTGGCTTCACTGCAATGATTGGCCGAAAGCAGTCGAAAAAGTTGGGGCCCTTATCACCAATGATAAGGTCCAACTTTTGTCTGACGTCCCAACTCGCCGCGACGGGCGTATTACGCGTCCCTTGTGAGTCAGTTCCCCTTGATTCTTTGGCTTCACTCCAATAGAGGGCCAAAAGCAGTCAAAAAGGTGGAGACCCCTTATCACCAATGATAACACCCAAATTTTGTCTGACGTCCCACCACGCCGCGACGGGTGTATTACGCGTCCCTTCTGAGCCAGTTCTCCCTCATACTTTGACTTCACTGCAATAGGTGGCCGTAAACGGTCGAAAAAGTTGAGGCCCTTATCGGCGATGATAGCACCCAACTTTTTGCCTATCATCACACCTCACCGCGACGGGCGTATTACGCGTCCCTTCTGAGTCAGTTTCCCCTGATGCTTTCGCTTCACTGCATTGAATGGCCGAAAGCAGTCGAAAAAGTTGGGGCCCTTATCACAGATGATAAGGCCCAACTTTTGTCTGACGTCACACCTCGCTGCGACGGGCGTATTACGCGTCCCTTGTGAGTTAGTTCCCCCTGATTCTTTGGCTTCACTGAAATAGAGGGCCAAAAGCAGTCTAAAAAGTTGAGGCTCTTATCACCAATGATAACACCCAACTTTTGCCTGACGTCTCACCTCTGCGTGAAGGACGAATTACTCGTTCTTTCCGAGTCGGTTTCCCCTGATGTTTGGCTTCACTGCAATGATTGGCCAAAAGCAGTCGAAAAAGTTGGGGCCCTTATCACCGATGATAAGGCCCAACTTTTGTCTCACGTCCCAACTCGCCGCGACGGGCGTATTACGCGTCCCTTGTGAGTTAGTTCCCCTTGATTCTTTGGCTTCCCTCCAATAGAGGGCCAAAAGCAGTAAAAAAAGTGGAGGCCCCTTATCACCAATGATAACACCCAACTTTTGTCTGAAGTCCCACCACGCCGCGACGGGTGTATTATGCGTCCCTTCTGAGCCAGTTCTCCCTCATACTTTGACTTCACTGCAATATGTTGCCGAAAACGGTCCAAAAAGTTGGGGCCCTTATCACCGATGATAAGGCCCAACTTTTGTCTGACGTCACACCTCGCCGCGACGGGCGTATTACGCGTCCCTTGTGAGTTAGTTCCCCCTGATTCTTTGGCTTCACTGAAATAGAGGACCAAAAGCAGTCTAAAAAGTTGAGGCCCTTATCACCAATTATAACGCCCAACTTTTGCCTGACGTCCCACCTCTGCGCGACGGACGTATTACTCGTTCTTTCTGAGTCAGTTTCCCCTGATGTTTGGCTTCACTGCAATAAATTGCCGAAAGCAGTCGAAAAAGTTGGGGCCCTTATCACTGATGATAAGGCCCAACTTTTGTCTGACGTCACACCTCGCTGCGACAGGCGTATTACGCGTCCCTTGTGAGTTATTTCTCCCTGATTCTTTGGCTTCACTGCAATAGAGGGCCAAAAGCAGGCTAAAAAGTTGAGGCCCTTATCACCGATGATAACGCCCAACTTTTGTCGGACGTCAAATCTCACCGCAAAGGGTGTATTACGCGTTCCTTCTAAGCCAGTTTTCCCTCTTACTTTGACTTCAATGCAATAGGTGGCCGAAAACGATCGAAAAAGTTGAGGCCCTTATCGGCGATGATAGCACCCAACTTTTTGCCTATCATCACACCTCACCGCGACGGGCGTATTACGCGTCCCTTCTGAGTCAGTTTCCCCTGATGCTTTCGCTTCACTGCATTGAATGGCCGAAAGCAGTCGAAAAAGTTGGGGCCCTTATCACAGATGATAAGGCCCAACTTTTGTCTGACGTCACACCTCGCTGCGACGGGCGTATTACGCGTCCCTTGTGAGTTAGTTCCCCCTGATTCTTTGGCTTCACTGAAATAGGGGGCCAAAAGCAGTCTAAAAAGTTGAGGCCCTTATCACCGATTATAACGCCCAACTTTTGCCTGACGTCTCACCTCTGCGTGACGGACGAATTACTCGTCCCTTCTGAGTCAGTTTCCCCTGATGCTTTCGCTTCACTGCATTGAATGGCCGAAAGCCGTCGAAAAAGTTGGGGCCCTTATCACAGATGATAAGGCCCAACTTTTGTCTGACGTCACACCTCGCTGCGACGGGCGTATTACGCGTCCCTTGTGAGTTAGTTCCCCTTGATTCTTTGGCTTCCCTCCAATAGAGGGCCAAAAGCAGTAAAAAAAGTGGAGGCCCCTTATCACCAATGATAACACCCAACTTTTGTCTGAAGTCCCACCACGCCGCGACGGGTGTATTATGCGTCCCTTCTGAGCCAGTTCTCCCTCATACTTTGACTTCACTGCAATATGTTGCCGAAAACGGTCCAAAAAGTTGGAGCCCTTATCACCGATGATAAGGCCCAACTTTTGTCTGACGTCACACCTCGCCGCGACGGGCGTATTACGCGTCCCTTGTGAGTTAGTTCCCCCTGATTCTTTGGCTTCACTGAAATAGAGGACCAAAAGCAGTCTAAAAAGTTGAGGCCCTTATCACCAATTATAACGCCCAACTTTTGCCTGACGTCCCACCTCTGCGCGACGGACGTATTACTCGTTCTTTCTGAGTCAGTTTCCCCTGATGTTTGGCTTCACTGCAATAAATTGCCGAAAGCAGTCGAAAAAGTTGGGGCCCTTATCACTGATGATAAGGCCCAACTTTTGTCTGACGTCACACCTCGCTGCGACAGGCGTATTACGCGTCCCTTGTGAGTTATTTCTCCCTGATTCTTTGGCTTCACTGCAATAGAGGGCCAAAAGCAGGCTAAAAAGTTGAGGCCCTTATCACCGATGATAACGCCCAACTTTTGTCGGACGTCAAATCTCACCGCAAAGGGTGTATTACGCGTTCCTTCTAAGCCAGTTTTCCCTCTTACTTTGACTTCAATGCAATAGGTGGCCGAAAACGATCGAAAAAGTTGAGGCCCTTATCGGCGATGATAGCACCCAACTTTTTGCCTATCATCACACCTCACCGCGACGGGCGTATTACGCGTCCCTTCTGAGTCAGTTTCCCCTGATGCTTTCGCTTCACTGCATTGAATGGCCGAAAGCAGTCGAAAAAGTTGGGGCCCTTATCACAGATGATAAGGCCCAACTTTTGTCTGACGTCACACCTCGCTGCGACGGGCGTATTACGCGTCCCTTGTGAGTTAGTTCCCCCTGATTCTTTGGCTTCACTGAAATAGGGGGCCAAAAGCAGTCTAAAAAGTTGAGGCCCTTATCACCGATTATAACGCCCAACTTTTGCCTGACGTCTCACCTCTGCGTGACGGACGAATTACTCGTTCTTTCCGAGTCGGTTTCCCCTGATGTTTGGCTTCACTGCATTGATTGGCCGAAAGCAGTCGAAAAAGTTGGGGCCCTTATCACTGATGATAAGGCCCAACTTTTGTCTGATGTCACACCTCGCTGCGACAGGCGTATTACGCGTCCCTTGTGAGTTAGTTCTCCCTGATTCTTTGGCTTCACTGCAATAGAGGGCCCCAAGCAGGCTAAAAAGTTGAGGCCGTTATCACCGATGATAACGCCCAACTTTTGTGGGACGTCACACTTCGCAGCGATGGATGTACTGGACGCTTCTTCCAAGCTTAAAGTTTCCCTGATGTGTTGGCTTAACTGCAATGGGGGACCAAAAGCAGTCGAAAAAGTTGAGGCCCTTATCACCGATGATAACGCTCAGCTTTTGTCTGACGTCACACCTCGCCGCGATGGCCGTATTACGCGTCCCTTTTGAGTTATTTTCCCCTGATGCTTTGGCTTTACTGCAATAGATGGCCAAAAACGGTCGAAAAAGTTGAGGCTCTTATCACCGATGATAAGACCCAGCTTTTGTCTGACGTCCCACCTCGCAGCGATGGGTGTACTAGACGTTTCTTCCGAGCTAAAGGTTCCCTTGAAGCATTGGTTTCACTGTAATGGGTGGCCGAAAGCAGTCAAAAGTTCAGGCCTTTATCGCCGATCATAAGGCCACGTCACACCTTGAAGTGGTCTCAGGCGCTTTTTTTTTTGTTTTAACGCTCTCATGAATCACCCAAAATAATCTCACGTGGTCTGCGTTGTTAGAAAGCCCCTTTGAGTCACCGTTTGTGGATATACAACACTTTCTCCATTTCACAGCAGAGTTGTTATGCTTTAGGTTCGCTGTGTGTCGCAGATATAAAATATCGTCGCCGTCAACCGGAACGCGTTCTTTTCATGATTTTCTGCCTTGCTACCAGAACATGCGCGCTGAGCTACCTGACGTGGGATGCAATAACTCTGGTGGGTCAGAATAACAGTGCAGAAAAAAGAAAAAAAAGCAAGGAAAAGAAAAAGAATGTTTTGAGAAAAAGATTTCTCGTTGAGGCGAAGTTCGAACCAGTGAACCCGCGATCCAAAGTCGAGCATTGAAACCACTCGGCTGTTCATGCACGCAGAACTGTGCAGCATAGCCTTGTACTGTACAGTGTACTGAGAAAGTGGAAAATCGAAGTCATGGTGAGGAGGCGGAGGAAGAAAACAAGGAAGGTAGAGTGAATGTAAACATTTTACAGAAGTCTGTCTGGTTGGCTATGATACTGGCAGATGATTTAGACTCCAACCAAAAGCTTTGAAGAAACCCGATGTTTCGAAACCGATTTGGTTCCTTGCTCAGGGGTGACTGCGGGACTACATAGCAGCGGCGTCTTCGGAACCAAGTTGGTTTCAAAACGTCGGGTTTCTTGAAAACTTTTGGTTGGAGTCTAAATCATCTCCCAGGTTAGAATGAGTATGACAAGACAAAGAAAGGCAAATACAAGTAAAGGAAAAATAGTGACAAATAAAGGGGAGAAGGGCAGTGAATGAATGACGTAGAGAAATGTACTGGAAAAAACAACAGACACGGAAATATAGTAAAATGAGAGCAACCATAGTCACTATAGCATCTTATAGCAATTAAATAATGATTGAAGGTTAACGTCCCAAAATCATCGTGTGATTATGGCGAATGCAATAGTGTAGCGCTGGAAAATAGTGCCACCCGGGGTTTTTTAACGTGCGCCTACGTACACGGCCCACAAGCTTTTCAGTCTCCACCGAAAATGTGGCCGCCGCGGTCTTTATTATGTCTCGCGACCGTTACGAGTCAACAGTCGAGAAGCATAACCACAAGACCCCCATGGTGGATCTAATACACCAAAGGGTAGGAAAAGAGAGATGCGAGGATGAAAGTTTAGTCAAACGCGCACCAGTGAGGCAGCCATCAGTCTGGCTTTAGTCCAGGCTAGAGTGACTTGGGGCAAGCTGGGCTGATTTTTCCTAGATAGAGCCATTCTGCCTCTGAACACATTGTAGCAATTTATTGCGGCGGCATAGGCTGACCATTTCGGTTTCGAGGGCCCTCCACAATCAGTCGAAATACGACAAAGCTAGGAGAAGTCGCAAGACACGAAAAAAGTACGCATGAAATGCTGGAGGTATTTGTCGTGCCAGCGACCTAATTGGACTGCGCTAATCATTTGTTGTTAGTTAGGCAACAGTCATTGTTCATCTAATGGTTTGAAATTGAGCTTATTAGAACCAATGTCCATTTCGTTCATTCTTTATTTGTTTGTTTGAATTCACTTTCAATTTCATCACGTTACATCACAAATACACCAAATATTATGGTTCGTTAAGGCAGCTTGAACGGCCAAGAAACCTTCTCATTTAACAGTCCGATGTTGCTACTGGCCTGCATGTATTTATGCATTCGATCAGCAAACATGACTCTGTATATGCACAACACGAATTGTGCATAAACTAATGCCCACACAATGATAATTCCTATATTTGTGGTAGAAACGAATACAAATTTGTACAATATAATGAAAGCTACCATAAATTGGATCGAAACATCGTTGGGCTACCATAATTGTCTCTACGCAGCTGAGAAAATGAGGCTGCGTGTACTCGTTCACTTCATGCGCGCTATCTGATCAACATGCCCGGCAGGCACCCAAGTCGGTGAAATGACACGTGTGCAAGGCCACTACATTTAGTTTTGTTGGTTTATCTGATATTGATGAATTTCTCAGGTATCGGTTGATCAGTGGAACCGAAATAAAAAAGATTTGGCACGTGCTCGCAATCATAAGCTTGCGAAGGGCTCCCCTTCAGAGAGAGTGAAAACTCTTCGCTGTGCCCCCTCCCCATTAGGTCAATGTGTGGGGTCTATTTAGCACGCTCTCGCATACCATCATACATGACTTGAGGGCACGGCCTCCATCTCGCTTCCCCCCCCCCCCCCCTCGTCAGCTGCCAGTCATGTTACTCTGGTATCCGGAGTTCCGTAAATCGGACAAGGAGCAATGTTGAAATTCCTCGATGTGCATTCTTCATCTCACCGTAGACGAGTCTGAATTTTATATCAATACTTTGATACAGCCGCTTTCGCGAAAAGTCGTTAGTAATAGTTTTGCCTCGCCAAACTCTAGGATACAATTCGTAAAACGCAATATGTGCTAAACAGTTTGTTGAAATCTCAATTTGTTGTAAGTGTTTACTCATTCATGCGAATGTTCTGTTTTCGCGATCTAGTGAACGAATGTGAGAATCCAGTGTAATGCTGGATCTGAAGGATACAACAAACAAGAGTGTAAACAGCACATATTAGAAACTTCATAAAGTACAAACCTGCTGCTGCTCCAGTGGCTTGTCACTTTGCAAGGTTCCTATGATTAACCGAATTTATTTTGCTCTTCTTTGTTCCACGCGGGAGTGGGTAAAACATAAAATACAGTTCAAGAATAGAAAGAAATGAAACAATATTCATTGAGCGAAAAAATGAGTGCTCACAAATATGAGCAATAAATACGCGCGCTCACGCTTTGACACGCTCTGAACAGGAAAATAAAGAAAGGCAAACGACGTTTAGAAGTGCGCAGGCTCAAGAGGCTGCATATGAAGTTCAGTGACACCATAAATTTTATTACCAGTTGAATTCTCAGTTCTGAATGCATTGATAGATGAGCAGTTTATAGCAACATCAGGCAGCATACTCCGATATGAAAATACCAAGCTAAAATAAAAAAAAATTTGTAAGAGTTTTTACTAGTTTGTTGTGTTACTTCAATACGGTTCAGCCTGCGTAAACAATCAATAGCGCGACAACCTTTTCTTTCAGAAGTTTCCTTAAGATATGAAGATGTCCCCACGCCTAAATGAAGGGTCCTGGAATTGGTGAAAGGTTATGGAGCATAAAGGGACCTCGACGCATAGGCCGACAAAGAAATCAGCTAGAAATAATCTTTCCCTGTCTCTTTCTCTGACCGTCTCGGAGGCCATGCAGATGCTGGCAGCTGCGACGACACCAATGTTGGCGCGCATACCGTATGCCATTGGGCGTCTGGCAATCTTGGAGGCCATATCCGGTTTTGTTGTCTCTCGATAACAACCACAGCTGGCGCCACAATACCAAAAACACTTAAAGACCACTGAGTGCATGAAGACTTTTAGATAAATTCTATACAAATTTAACGCATTAATTACCTGCTAACGTGCACGTGAAAAGGCTACATTTGCGCGCTCATTTTCGCACTACACTGAGGGGTCACAATCTGCAGTTAAATGCTTTTTAATGTGTAGATGTAATAAGAAGCCGACAAACGAACACTAAAATATATGCTTCGCCCCAAAGGAAATGGATCGTAGAACGAAACTTGGCAGAAAATAAAATAAGTGGACCAGTATTGCATCGTGTCAGGGTTGATCAAATATCAGCAGGTATCAGAGTCATTGCCAGAAGTGTTTTTTTTTTGGAGAAGAGGAAGAGGGAAGGGGGCGCAATTATCATTTATGATTGTCAGAGTGTGTATAAACACCTGCAAACAGAAGCTTCTCCCCCCCCTCCCCCAACTTTGCCAGTGCACTATGAATAATTGGATTTTCTGTTTGATTTAATAAATGCATCATACCAAATGTGCGAGTTCGCCAGGTCAATCAAATTTGACGATTGCTACAGCCCTTCTTGCATTTATTAAGCATTAAGGAATAATTGCTATGTACTAGTGAAATCTGACGATGATATCTATTTTCAGGAAACGCTGCACTTTTTATGGCTTCATTGTTTTTTGTTTTAATTTTTCTTTTTGTATACATCAATCTATAACATGAAATTCCAGAATCAGCATGTCGTCGACCACGTATCCAACACGCTGGTCTTCGAGCTCTTCGAAGAGGATGAACTTCTCTCGGCCGAACAGAGTGTTCCACATGTGCAGCGGACGACTCGTGGAGCGCCGCCGGTCCTGGCCCGAGACGCAGAACTCGAACGTGTGGTCGACGTGGTCGACGCCCTCTCGCTGGGACGCCACTCGGATCAAACACTGCACGCGGACACAGGCTACGTTTACCTTATTGTATCTACGAAAAAAAAAAGATGTTTCAGAATAATATACAGTCAGTTACGAACTAAGAAAAAAATGACGACACCGCTCGTAGCCATCGCTTAGCCTTCCATGGAAAAATGCGCCAACCAAAATCGCTTACTCATTTTCGAGACGTCAGACACTTCACGAGGGGGCCAGATTGCTTACTTTCTCCACTGGCACGTTCTTTGCGCTGTTCGGAATTCGTGAAACCGGCGTGTTGCTGAGGCCTACGTCATGACAGGCGGATTTTTTGGTTATTCAAGGCTGAAACAAACTACAAGCACTTAGCAATGTGTGACGCCTGGTTGTGATTTTACTCTTCTATCAAGCTATATTATGTCAACATGATTCTTTGCCCGACATGACGCCTGCATAGAGTGTTTCGATAAAAGATCTCGATCACCAACGTGGTCATGTGGTATAATATTTGACTGCCACGCAGAGGGTCCAGGCATGAAGCCCATCTGGTCCAGTATATTTTTTTTTCTTATTTTGCGCAGTAGCGGCTACGGGCATCGGTGGTGGTGACGGCGACGAGCAACCGCGGTCCGAAATCGGCTGTTGATGCATAAATATTTTAGCTGTAAAAGAAATTTGCTTCAAAATACGTAGCTGCTAATTAAACAGATTCGACAGAAAACATTCAAGGGCTTTATTACAGCATTAAACCATAACCAGGACTCCAGCTAAGAAGTTCGGCATATTCTGGGTTTTAAGAAAATGCATGCAGCGTCAAGAGGCGGCGCTATTGACGTTCCTTATAGGGCCGAGAGCATCATCGAAACTTGGCAAATGCTTTAGTCTATGTGCGTGTCACTGTATGTGCTGTTGCGTTTACCAGTGTGTATGTCATGATAATCAGCTGGCACCACAAGTATTATGTCAGGCGAAAAGCCAGGATAACATCTCTAGAATTTAATTTAAGCATTCTTCTGTCTGATCGCGTGCTCCAACACTCCATAACTTAATTCGTCAGACGTAAAGGTCAACTGGTTTACTTCTTCAAAGCTACCATTTTCGATTATTCTCGCTTAAACAGAATTAAAAAACAATTAAATTCTAAACTCTTGGGTCATGTGCTGATTCTGACTTTTAGGGGAACGTACTAGCCAACCGACTCGAAGCAAGACAGATATAATGAGCAGTGGCAAATCATTGTATTCGTCACTTAGAGCTAGAACTATCAATCGAATCACTGAGTATGAATTTGTTGATTGACTTAAAATATTTGAAGCTAACACACCGAAAATTAGCACAATAGCAAATCGCTGTATATATATATATATATATATATATATATATATATATATATATATATATATATATATATATATATATATATATATATATAAAGAACAAGCGATCGTTGTTGTCAGCAAGATGGATGAAAAAAATCATCACACGATGTGAGATCCCTCCGACGTGATCCTTGTGTCAGATCGCTAAAATTTGTGACGTCAAAATGACGTCATAGTTGATAGTTGCGCAACCACATAACATCGTCACTTGGTGATAGAAAGGTTGATACCGGAAGTACGTGACGTCCAGAAGGCTTTCAATGTCTCCAATCACGAAGGCAATGCAAAGTCACGCTGCGTGCAAAGAGCTTTCGATCCTAGAGGAATCAATACAATCGACTGATAAGAAAATGACGAAGAAGATTGTTTTCACCTTCGAGTTATATCGGGTGAATCCTTGAAAGACAGAGTTCTTTGTTTTTGTTTTCAGTTCTTTCCTTTTATACTCGCTGCGCAAAAAGCTCACCCTAGTTTTCTTGACACAGCAGCTGTCCATCCTGGCCAGGTCGACAACCTTGAACTGGACGAAGAAAGCCATATGGGTTCCGGCCCCGCCACCGACGCCGTACAAGTTAACCTGCAGCCTAAACTTGCAGCCAGCCAGGCCGAAGAAGATGGGCTCGCTGAGACAGTCATCGCGGCGCGAGATCGCATGCCGGCGAAGTCGCCGGTACGACTCCAAGCACCAGATGAACGACGCTCCAGTTCGACGCAGTAGCGCTGCCGTCTTCCGCTCCTGAATGCTCTGAAACAAATCACCAGTGATGACTACTTAAAAAGAGCCGCCGCACAGCAGAAAAAGGGGGCATACAACGGAGACGGGGCTGTCCATCTGCGTTGCTGCAACTCAATTCGTGAACCAACCAGCCTGAATGTACACTTTTATGAAAGGATCTGTCATTAAGAGATCGAAAGCGATAGGAGGAGTTCCTCTTCCAGAATGTACTTAAAGAACGCCGCCCTTTCATAGATGAATTTGGAATCGTTACCCAGCAATTTTTGTTGTAATTGACAATTTTTTTTATATTTCAAAAATCAAAATCCATAGTATAGAGAAATATGTTAATGGGGACCTGGAGAGGCATGCCTGGTTTTTCAGGCAAACCTCCTCAGTAAAAAAACTTTGACAAAAACTCTTCAACTAAATGCTTTACGACACCCATTGCGATTCATGAATTGTTGCCGGGGGCTCTGCAAAGGCAAATCACCAGCGAACGAATCGCCTAGATGCGTTCAAAGGCTCGCATAGCAGAAACGACTATAAGCTAACAATGTTTGTAAGAAAAGGTTTCAGACAGTATAGACGCTTGGCATGCTGTTGCCGAATATAACTGACCAATGGCAAAAATTACTTACCAAAAAAATAGAATTAATTCGGCCCAGTTTTCTGTATATATACCATCAAGCTTTCGTTAACAATACGTCTTAGAAGTCGAATTTCGGTTAGAATTCCAGTTTCATGACGCAAATCAGCGTGCACTTAGAAAGACATCATCTAAACATTATTCGTTATGTGTATCATACCTCGCGCATTAACACGACGGGCACAATAAATCTAGTAATGAAGCGTCAATGTTTCATCTGCGGCATCCCTGGCATCCGCGTTATTTAGCCACGAAGCGCACGCTAGAACGGGAGATATCAACTATTTTCGTCAAGTAAATGACAGGCTGCAAATCACTAAGGCTTTCTGAAATATTGAAATTGTTGCGCACCTGAGAAAGCTTTAGTTCGGCTATTTCTCTCATTGCAGCGTTCAGTAGTCTCCGCAGTTCTTTGAGTTCAGAGTCCGCAGTCATGCTGTCACTTTTCGACTTTTTCTTCGAGGCTCCTTTGCTCTTTGGAATGACAGATTTCTGCAACAATGGAAGCAACACAAGTGGCAAGCATAAATTGAGGTAGGGTGTGCTGTATATCTTATACAAGGAAACGGAGATCAGCTGCAGCATCGATGCATAACGATAGATCGGGATATGATACGAACTGGAGTTCTGTTTTGTTTTATTCATTAGCTCCTCACACTCTCTAATTGTTTTAACAAGTAAATTACAGTCGCGTTCACTGACGTGTTTCCAGGGTTTTCAAACTATACAAGCCTATCTACAAACTATACAAACTGTATACAAAGTGTACAAACTATAAAGACCTGTAAACAAGCAAACGCATTCTTTCGATTCGCGTGGAACGCTTCTATAGCGATACGCAATGGTCAATTTCATGTTATATTCAGTGTATACTCACGAATTTAACTTGAAGAAGCCCCATAAAATCTGCTGTTTATTTGGATAGCGAAGAAAAATTTAAGGCAGGAACGCCAAAGTTTGGAATATTGCATGTGACTTATTGGCTCACTTGGATTAGAAATGGATGGGTGTCATTGACACCTTTTACGACTAGTTTGAGGCGCTCAGGATCAATGGCTTCCGGCGTATTTTGTATTAACTGATAACTACGGTGGTCGATAGCTTTTATTTGTTGATTTAAATGTGAGGTTGCACTACGAAAGAAGAAAGCAAAACTGGCAACTTACTTCTTCATCGCCTTTAACGCGGCAGGTCTTGGAGTGTTCCTAAAAAGAAAGTTCATGAAAGAGTTTAGCATTTACAAGAAAAAAGTTCTGCACTATCTTTTGAAAGAACCTGTAGGAAGTAAAACGACAATTTTGTGCATAAAAAGTTAGGTATAGATTTCGAGAATGATTGAGTAAGTTGATTTCCATTTTATTAAAATAGTAAGCAAGTGTGCGAAGACAGCAGTGTTCTACAGAGTCAGTAGCATATCTTTCCATCCTTTTTTAAATTTCTTAAGCGTTTTTTAAAACCTTAAATACGTTCAAAACCAAACAAACACAAGAGCTTTTACAAAGCCTGTTAAAGGGTGTACATGCTATTAGTTGTTTTCTGGAATACTATACAATTACCTGTAATTTTTACGCCTTCCCTGATAAAATGTTTTGCCGCAAAGCATCGCTTTCTTAGAAACAGTGATGGTTGCCTTTTGTGCTGCCAAGGAAGGAAGGAAACAACAAAAAGGGAGAAGGCAAGGAGGTTAACCAGAAAGACATCCGGTTGGCTACCCTACACTGGGGGATTAGGGAAGGGGACAAGAAAGACGAGAAAGAGAGAAGAGAGGGAAAAGAAAAAAAAGGTGGGGGAGAGGCTGACAGTAATTTTACTGCAGCATGTAGAACTCTACCGCATGTCAGAGGCGTTCACACAAGCCTGTCTTTCTCAGGAAACACAGCAGTTGTGCTGCCAAAGTATATAAAATAGGACCCGGCCAAATTCTATGTTTTTTCAGTGAATAGCTTTCTGTCACTCTCTCTAGATGGTATACATAGGAAATTGATATTAATGTCAGAAAATTATTTTATGAGCAAAAGAAAAGAAACTTTACTGACTCGTTTTTTTTTATGTTAGACGCAACATGAATGAGGACAACTATACAATGATGCTAAAAAATGTAGGGTATTATATTTGTATTGGTTCTCATGTACACGTAAAGACGAGTAAAGGGATCGAAAAGATAACTTGCCGCCAGCAGAGACCAAACGTGCAATCTTTGATTTCAAAGGCCCTTTGATTTCAAAGGCCCTTTGATTTATTTTTCTTTGATTTAAAAGAAAAAGAAATAGCCTTCAGGATTGTGCTCCTGGTGAACTTAGGTAAGTTTGACAACTTGCCCTACAAGGAGTTCTAAAAAAAGTGGCCGAGATTATAACCATGAGTGACAATCAAGTACTACCTTTGTTTCCTCCGCGAAGATGGCAGCCGAGCAGATCCTACATATTACGCTTCTCTTGGGACAAGCGGTGGTGCAGTGCTCTATGAAATTGGTCAAAACGATGTCCGCGTTGCACAGATTGCAGGGAGTGGTTCGATAGGCACATCTTTCCAGGTGCGGCTGACAGGTTTGGCAAGAAGATATGTGATTATCGACAACAATAACAATTATACCAACATTTATGCCGCATCAATTGACCTAGTACAGACATCCGTCATTGAAAAGGGAACACCACATTGACATAGCCAGTGGATGAAGGGAGGGGGGGAGTAAAAACTAATGCTTCTAGAAACTTTAAAGATTTGCATGTGTATATATACACACACAACTGCAAACACATGCATAAATATACACAAGAACCGGTAACATCCACCCTCGCCATTACACCTCTCCATCCCCACCCCACACACAATACGGACACAAATTTCTGGCTATGCCTTTGGAATACGAAAAAGAAAGTTGCGATGGATTTTAGGGCTTGCCTCCTTGAAACGTTTTAGTTTAATTGGTGTACGGAGAATATTTGGCGCACACTACAGGCCTTCATATTTCTGTGAAAATGTTTAGTACTGTGCCTAATGCAAAATTTCAATCTGGCTTAATGTCTTTTTTGTCCATGTAATAATAAGTGAAATGCAATGATAAGAACAACAATAATAGCGTTTTTTTCATAATCCCGGTGGTACTCGTTATGAATTAAATACAGCAGCATATCATTTAGAAAATGGCCATCTTTCTTTTAATGCTTTCAAAGAATCAGGGAAAACGCCACTCAAAACACATGAAACAGTTTTCCTGAATTATCTTCGCGATGACACTCGCAATCACTAAGTGAAGATCTCGCATTAGAACAACAAGAAAATATTTTTTTCCGGCATTGGGCTCATCAATAATTTGTGTTGTGAAAAGAACCTGTCTATTTTTTATTTCACTTTTTTTACTTTATTTTTTTTATTTGGGCATAACACGTACAGGGTTTGCCCGCGACGTAAGGCAAAAGGAGGACTTAAACCCCCTGACTAGGCCATACCTCGCTGGGGCAGCAGAGACAGCGGATTCGAAAGTTTCAATTTCACTAGAACATAATAAGTCAACTTGAACATAATCACTAGTACAATAAGAACATGATCGCTTATTACAGTAAGAACGTAATGACAGTAATGATATAGTAACAGAAAGAACATAATCACTAAGCAACAAGAACATAACAATGCAGTGACCAGTAATGCTTACTTACAGTAACACTTAGTACCAATGCTAGTGCAGTAACCAAAGATATTAACATTTACACAACACATCCACAACAACACGTCATCAGACATGTGGAATGCTCGCTTTTCGTTACATCGATTATACGAAATAATTCTTTGAGATACCAGGCTTCGTGGAAAAGAATGCTTTCTCGTTTCGGAAATAACAGCGTCCAAAGCGACGCTGATGTGGAAAACACGAAGCGTACCTTGAGTTCCGTTTCTGATATTTCCTTGCGGCACCCTCCATTCGGACAGCGCTGCATGCTCGTCCCCTTTCAGGAAGGTGGCCGAGCTTCATAGTTGAAAAATACAACAAGCTGTCGTATCAATGCTGCTCGAAAGGAAAGTCTTTCATGATAGCTTGCCATGATTCACAATAAAGATGTTTGCAAAATACCGTTCCAAAATTGTTTTTCGAAGTGAAACTTAGTTATTTCGAATGCTCATTCTATGGCCTCTCAGTCAACTCCGTCTCTGCCGGCCTATTGTTGAGAATTTCAACATGCCGAAACACAAAAATGTGAAAAGTGGCTCATGTAACGACTGTACTACCAGCTGACTTCACCGTTGATAGTAAAATCATCTTGTGCCTCTCGGTTCTTTGCTCAGTGTCTTGCGTTTCGGCTAGTCAAAATCCTCAAGATATTTACTAACTGACCCCGATGACAGCTCTTTTGAGAGTCTATGTGACGGCATGGAGCAAGAATATATAGTCACAGTGGCATTGCCGCAGTCGAACCTATTTATAATTACACCAAATCAGTTATAACAATGAGAAGCTGCGGCACGATCAACTTTTGTATGTTTTCTATAGTGAAATAACCGCTCTCAGCAATGTCCGCATGCCACATCATCGGTTATAACAATGAATTCTGGCTTTTGGGTGTTCGTGTAGAAAAGCAACGGAATTCCGCAAAAACAAAGAATAAAACGAGAAATTCAAGGTGCTGAAACTGGCCCACTACACTAATATTCCCCTGCGCCTCTTCGAAGTCGCAGTATGCTTTACCGCATAGCGATCTCGCATTGTGAATAAACTAACTTTTCAAATCGGTTATGGCGTGGGAGTGGTGGTGGCTTCTATTAACGTACTTTCAGACATGCAATTATCGTAACAATTTCACACTTGGTTGAGTTTTAGCGTACGTAACTTGGCTGCGGGGCCTTTGGTGGTCCCATGAAATTGTCTGAATTTTCAAGCACGTCCGAAAAATTGTCAGCTTTGTCATTCTTATGGCTGATGTTTGCTCTGGCATATCCTACCTAATATTATAGTCTTTCCACAACATTCTGCCGTCGCATATTTCGCTTTTTTCTTGTGCAAGACATTCATAGCAATTATCAGTTATAACAAAAATTTTCGTGGCAGTTCAGTACTGTTAAGTGATAATTGAAAAGTCTGAACCAACTGAGCAAATGTAAAAAAATTTTTATTGAATTTGCAGTGCAAAATAAAACATAAATGTTCAAATATTACTCAAGTCGTAACTATTATGCCAGACTTAACAACAAATATTATAACCACTGCGGCTCAGTCGCATGCCGAGCAAATATATGTAGCGGTTTGTTTTTCGTGCAAAGCACGTATACTATGAAACCTAATATTTCAAGCCGGATTTTAACGAGTGTGTTAAAGTTATAGATCCAAGTAATTCTTTGTTTACAGATTTCATGCACGTGTTTAAAATTACTACGTTGCGCATAAGTTTTGCTAATTACAGGAGGACGTCCCTTGGTTTACTAGAAATTTGTGGCGTGAATCACGAGCACACTCGGGGAGCACACACAGTCTAGAGGCGGTCGCTAAGGTTTGTTGACTTTAGGTAAAGTAGCAGTGCTTTAGTTGCTTTCTGCGCAACTGAGGCAGATGCACAAGGTCCTAGTATCTTCTGCACACAAAATGGTCCGTGGTCAAGTTGATTCAAAACAATCCGGAGCTGGCATCGCTGTGTGTCGTAGCAAGCGCAGCTGCACAGGACGTGTTCGATGGTCTCTTCAGCTCCGCAGTAGTCGCATGTAGGAGTGTCTGCCATACCAATGCGAAAGGAGTACACCTTTGTAAATGCAACACCCAGCCAAAGGCGGCATAACAGTGTCGCATCGGAGCGGGAAAGTTGTGATGGTAGCTTTAGCTTGAGCGAAGGATCCAGTTCATAAAATTGACACCTTTGGAAGCTGGTAGACGACCAGAACGTGCGTGTGAGATCTCGAGCCAGCAGGTAAAGTGGTCTTGCTGCATCATTCCTTGATAGAGGAATCGGGACTACACGGGTTCCTTCATGGGCTGAGCGGGCTGCATCATCGGCTAATTGATTGTGTGTACCTTCTCATCTCTCTGCAACCTCTTTTCTCCCCTTTATCCCTTACCCAGTGCAGGGTAGTAAACCGGATGTGCGTCTGTTTAACCTCCCCGCCTTTTCTTGCATCTTTATCTCTCTCTATCTCTCTCTGTGGCGTGAAGCTTGAGACAAAGACAAAAACAAAAAAAGAGCCAGATGAGCACCAACTATTGAATATTTTCCGAGCATGGGCAGATGCGTGAAGTAGTGGCGTCAAACATGTCAGGAAAGCTGTGTTGAAGAAGGATAAGTCAAACTCGTCTAAAACGATTTACGCGCCACTGACAAAAGACGAACCCTTCCTTCTAATGTTAAACGCTTCTAATAGTTCCCTCACCATTTGACCCCTACTCCTGGCAATAATCTTAAGTTGTGCGAAACGTGGCACACATGAGCGTGACTTGACATGCGCCGTAAAATGTACACCATCAGTTTTTATTGCTATTGGCATGCCCCCTCACGCGGTCGTTAATACACCATCCTGTTTATCCTATGTAGTACCTATCACAGCTCAGGGGAATCTCGTAAGCGACACCTTCGGCACAAAGCCTGCAAGGTTTCACGTGCTTCCTTTGCCCCCCCCCCCCTGCGGCTTATCTACCATCACCCTTTCACGCATCTGCGCAGGCTTGGAAATTTTTCTTGGTTTGCAGCCTTTGCTGCCAATAAACAGTTGGTCATTGGCGCTCACATTTCTCTATATGCTATCCTATGTTCATGTTTCAAGTTTCGTGCCACTTATAAGTGTCACTTCAAGTTTCGTGCCACTCAGGAGGACATCCCCTTCTACACGGCACTTCATTTCCCAAAAATGCTCTGCTGAATGATTGTTTGATTGATTGATTGATTTGTAAGGTTTGACGCGCCAAAACCACGATATGATTATAAGAGACGCCGCAGTGGAGGGCTCCGGAAATTTCGACCGCCTGGGGCTTTGTAACGTGTGCCCAAACCTGAGCACACGGGCCTACAACATTGCTGCCTCCATTGGAAATGCAGCCGCCGCAGCCGGGATTAGAACGATTGTTTACATTTAGCACATTTATCAAGAGTACATGGAAGACTTGTCACTAAGTTTGCAATCTCAAAATAATTAAGAACACGTGGGTCAAAGTGCACAGATAAAGTGGGTGTTTTGGTTAATTTGAAACCCTCTGAAAATCAACATCGTCTCGTAGAACGTAATTTATGACTCATCTCATCTGCTTAAAAGCCTTTTTATTGAAACACTTGAATATAGCACAGAATACGCGGCAATGTTTCATTTTTGCTAAATATTAGAAACTAGAAAAACATGCACGCTTAGTCTGCACGCTCTGATTAAGGGACACGTGTATAAGCAAGCGTTGAGCACAGCATGGGTGGTATAGGGCCGTTGTCCCGTAATTTAATCTGCGTTCAGCTGTGCATGCCTTTCCTTGACATGCAGCGTGATCAAAACAATGAATAATGCGAAATAAAAGTGCAAACTATAATAACTTGCCGCATTGGCTCAGCAGCTTTGGCATCCAACTGCCAAGCATGAATCTCTCCACGCAAGATAAAAACGAAACTAATATCTGGCGCTGCTGTTTCGATCTAAATCATACTCGCTATCGAAGAGAAGATCGTTTCAAACAGCCACGTCGATGCCCGTAACCATATCACGGTAGTAGACGCTGTGAAAGTTCTCGCACTATGATTTCGATAGGTGTCAACCAATTACAGGTTACGATAAAAAAAATAGCCCTTAATATAAGTACGCAAATCAGGCAAATGATGCATCAAACACACCGACACTGTTCATCTATCACAGGTCTCGAAGTTCGTCAGCACGCTCCCTCCACTGCGGCAACAATGACCTCAACTTTCAAGTGTGCCACCGTATGCTAACTTCAGACTTGACGAAGGTACAGTTTCACGAGGTGTAATAAACGTTACAGATTGCTGAAAAAGTGCGCCTTTAGGATTACAGCTTGAAACTCATACACATGAGTTTATGCAAGGTATCATTTGTTGCATAATCAGCCGCCAGAGTGATCTAGTGGTTACAAAGCTCTACTGCTGAGCCGAAGGTCTTGAGATCTAACCTAAGCTGGGGTGACTGCATTTTCGGTGGAAGGGAGAACACTCGAGGTTCGTCTACTTAAATTAAGGTGCACGTTAAAGAACCCGAGCTGGTCGCATTTTCTGGAGCACTCTATCTCACCTTCCCTCATAACATTGCTGTTTTGGGACGTTAAACTCGTGATAACATTGTTACTGTTCCATAATAATAGCACATTTCATTTGTACCCTTAGAAAAATCAAGCACTGCAATCAACTGCACCACAACATCACATCCACCGAGTATATATTGAAAACTCAAATGAAACACAATGTCTGTCTGCAGTGTGTTTTTAAAGGTCAAACTCTCTGGAACAGCTGTGCTGTAGCATTATGTTAAACGATTTCGCTGCGAGACTCAGACGCTACCTTAAATGTAAACCTGAAAGATGTAGACACCCGGACGTAAACATTCAAGAACAAAAAATAATCTTGACATGCAGCTGAACAAACAGAATAGGAATAAGTTTTAAAAATTAAACTGACCTTCCTTTCAGAGCTAAGCAAAGCGCCAGTACCTGATCAAATCTGCATCACTGCGAAGGAGATGTCATCCTCACGTCAGTAAATGCAGCTGATGCTGCTCGGCTTTAGCCCTGACCACTGATTCATGAAAACCTCGCGAGGCGAACACTACGAACGCAGAATTGACGGCTTGCTCATCATCGCCGAGGCCAGATAAAATATTTATCATTCGTCCGACTTGACTGAGCAACGCCTAAAGTCTGCGCTGATAAAATGTCGCTCGTATTTGCTTTTCCTATTCTTCCGAAGCCCGTGGCCTAGGCGAGATATCGCTTATCGCGCAGTGTTTCTGCGTGCGTCACTGAGAGTTCAGGAAGGAGGTGATAGATTGATATGTGTGGTTTAAGCCCTAACCACATGTACGCGATTTCCTCGCGACAGCAACAAACAACAGCGACGAGCAACAAGATTTGCTGTCGCCCAGGCCCATCCGTTGCCACCACTTGTCGCATCGCGTGTTTCTGGAAAACTGGAAAAGATAGTTTCTCGCCTGGAAGCCCACATGGCGATTACCGGCAACATGGCTGCGCCCTTGGTCCTCGTTTCCGTTGCGATTTGCTTTCGATGCTTGTTATCCACGTGTGCTTCAAGGAATGCAAGATATCGGCTGCCTTTTTTACATTCTCATCTGATGCGGAGAGAGATGGAGCGGCCGTATTTCGCCTTAAGTTTTATTCTCGAAAGTTTGTTATGATGTCTCCATGCATTGTTGCGAGCGAAAATTTGGTAACTTGCTACAATTAAAAATCGTCATGCGAAGTGCGTCGTAGCCGTCATGCGCACGCTTCTGGGCGCCCTGTCGTGGTGAAACCAAAGATTGCGAGAAAAGAAGGCGGTAAAAAGCAGCTTTTGTGGCTTCCTTGTGTCACAAAAGGCACGAATAAACATGGCACGTTGTCATCGACCTACTTTTAAATTTCTATTCGCAATTGATGGGTATGCACGCGATATTTTCATTCAAGCAACAACGACTGTGTCTCTGACATGCGGTTGCAGCCGTTGCGACGGAGCACGTTTGTCGATGCCGCTTGTCGCTGTCGATAGGAAATGGCATGCATGCAGTTAGGGCTTTAACTTCCAAAAACCACCATATGATTATGAGAGACTCCGTAGGAGAGGGCTTCTGAAATTTCGACCACGTGGGGATCTTTAACGTGCACCCAAATCTGAGCACACGGGCTCACCTCATTTTTGCCTCCATCAGAAATACAGCCTCCAATGGCGGGATTTGATCCCGCGACCTGCGGGTCAGCAGCCGAGTATCTTAGCCACTAGACCACCGCGGCGGGGCAGGAAAGAGGTGTAATTATTAATCTTGATGTTTTTAAAGTTTTTGACCTCGCATGTAACTGGTTATGAAGTACCCCTGAAATTTTTAAATGCTAGACCTCGTATGTGATTGGTGATGAGTGCCACTCATATGGTATGAGGACTTGGCATAGCGCCGAACACGCCAGAGCTTAAGAGCTAGCGATATGTGCATTGTACTCCCCCCGCGTGGGATCTGAAACCGTTGATGTCTGGGGTAATGTGCACGGAACAGCGCTGAAGATTTAACATTGCGACACAACCATGATTATATATATATATATATATATATATATATATATATATATATATATATATATATATATATATATATATATATATATATATAGTTCCGGCGCTGTATGCGCACGACTGCCTCGATTGATTGAACTACTTCCTAGCTAGGATAGCAAACCGTATGCTTGCCTGATTGACCTTCCTACCTAGCTATTCGATGGAGGCCAAAATGCTGTAGGCCCGTGTGCTAGAAGCCCAGGTGGTATAAATTTCCGGAGCCCCCCACTACGGCGTCTCTTATAATCACATGGTGCTTTTGGGACGTTAAACCCAACATATCAATCAATCCTTCTTAGCTAACTTAATGCTCATTTCCTCTCTCGAAGCAAAGGGCTACTTTTCTCGCTTACGCTATAAAAGTAAATAAATAAATGCTTCCATAAATTCATAAAGGTCTATAAACGGAGCTGTGGCAACGACTTACCTGTCAACGTATTTCACCGAGAATACACGCGATCCAGAGGGGTGGCTGGCAATGGCTCTGGCTTCTGTCCTGCATGCAGTATAGTTATCACCCCCTCCCCCGATCGAAGAGACGCCGGATGAGGAGCCCCTCCTCCCCTTCGGCTGCGTCTGGCGCCAGCGTACCACATTGCAGTCGGTGTCAGTTTGCGCGAACGGGAACCCGCCGATGTTTGGTTGCAACGGCGACGGAGGCTCACGCTTGCACAACCCGCACGAGATCTCCAACATCCGCTTTCTCGAGTCCGAAGCGACGTAATGCGATAGTGTACGGCGTACTTGGGCCGATGACGTAGTCAGAAACTTTCTTTTTCGTGAGCCGGGGGAGGGGGGGGGGGGGGTGGGAGGTAGGGAGCAACTAACTTTTTGGGTTTAGAAGAATGGACTGTTGGGCGAGTTGGAATTCTACAGCCAAGAAAATTGCGCGAAAAACGTGGTCAAAGAGCCTTTCCTTTTTCGTCCACGTTTTATGCGCATATTTCTTGAGAAAGCTTACTATGCATTCCAAGAAATGGTGCGTGTTCACGGACTCTAAGGCAGCACTACAGTGTTTGACATTCGCCTTACGCCGGGGACCTCATGAACAACTAGTGCTGGAAATTAGAGAGCTGCTTCACCACCTCTTCGACGAAGGACACACAATCACGTTTCAGTGGCTTCCAAGTCACTGCGGCATATTGGGCAACGAACATGCCGATGCAGCTGCCCGATCAGCACACGAAGATGGTGAAGAAAAATATATACCATTTTCAAGGACTGATGCTGCAATGACCATCCGAAAAATCGCTAATGCAGAATTAAAATCCCTGTGGAACACCGAGTGCTTACGGCACACGCGACTGCGTAGACTGGACACGTCTCGTCGACTCCGGCCTCCGTCTGGTCTCTACCGACTCGAGACAACGGTGCTTTGCCGACTATGGCTTGGTGTCGCCTTCACCAAAGCTTTCGCCTTCCGAATCGGCATGGAAGACAGTGCTGCTTGCGGTCATTTCGGCAGCGATGAAACTATAGAGCACGTTCTCTGTCACTGCCCTCGTTACAGCGTGCAAAGACGGCAACTAGCTGCCGCGTTAGCTCGCCTTGACGACAGACCTTTGTCTGAACAATCAGTGCTGGAAAGAGGACATGATTTGTGTGCTCACAGAAAATCAGTGAAGGCCCTACTGAACTTTTTGCGTTGGAGCGGCCTATTGTATAGACTGTAGCACCCCAGCTCCCCCCCCCCCCCTTTTTTTTTTCGCGCGCGTCTATTTCCCTCTTCGCTTTCTTTCCAATCTTTCTTCCCCATTCCCCCTCCCCCTAGTGCAGGGTAGCAAACCGGATGCTCCATTTTCTGGTTAACCTCCCTGCCTTTCCCTCATTTTATTCTCTCTCTTACTATGCATTGTTGATTGATATGGGGGGTTTAACGTCCCAAAACCACCATATGATTATAAAAGACACCATAGTGGAGGGCTCAGGAAATTTGGACCACCTGGGGTTCTTTAACGTGCACCCAAATCAGAGCACACGGGCCTAAAACATTCCCGCCTCCATCGGAAATGCAGCCGCCGCAGCCGGGAATCAATCCCGCGACCTGCGGGACAGCAGCTGAGGACCTTAGCCACTAGACCACCATGTCGGGGCGCTATGCATTGTCGTGAGTGCATTTGTATGGGAGCGTGTCTATGTACGCATGCAAAACTGAACATTTAGCCCCCTCTGCTACGCCAGTAACTGTCCGTCGGAGTGTCGTCCGATTATAATTTGTTCAGCTCATAGGATAGGCCAACTAAAAAAGTTAGAGCATATCAACGGGGTAAATGATGGAGAGTGGAGTGAAGTTGGGTCCACACGCCACTGTGCCGCGCCGCTTCGGCCTCCCGTTGTCGTACTGCAGGCTTCTCGCAGCGCACTTCTCCCTCGCGCGCCCGCACGTCGGGGTTCCTTCTACGAGCGCGAGCCGCCGCCCTGCGCGCACGCCGCTCAGCAGCCTTGTCCATCCTCCGTCGCCGATGCCTTTCAATGAGCACGTGCGCCAAAACGGCCCTTTTATTGTACTACAGAGCGCCCCCTGGCGTACAGCGCCACCGAAGAACACGCGATTGTAGTCGCGCGATCGTCTCTCTTTCTTTCCATACATTTGCCGTCAATCCTTTTGTTCTACAAGTAATGCCCTCTTGTGTCGTACCATTTGCATTTTTCAGCGTATAGTACAAGTACCGCCCTCTATGGCGGTTCAAGAATTAACGAGAAGCGGTTACGACGGGGACGCTCGGGCGACGCTATAAAAAGCTTCACCCCTAAAAAAAGTCAATTTCATTGCAAGAGCAAAGCAATGAATGCGATAACCACAAATAGCTACGTTATGCGAAGTAATGCTAGCAGCTGACGACATTAGATTCCCATCTGGCATAACTTTGCGAATGGGTGACATAAGGAAGTACGGCCGTCCCAGGGAGCGAAGTGGTTTTTGTACAGTCCGTCGCTTCAACGCGAAGGCAGGCGTGACAGTACAAAATGTAAAAAAATGTACAACACTCACGGATGGAAGCAGGACACTCGGAGTGTGTGGCCGATGGTACATGTGCTAGCCGCAGGTGGCTGCGCGTGGAACCAATGTGTTGCATAACGGTATAAAGCGAGGGGGGAACACCTACAGATTACCCCGTCCGGTCGCCAAATTGTCGGCCTGTAGTTCACAATGTGTACACTGCCAGGGTGGCGCTGCAAGGCTCACGCACATTCGCATGTCGACCAAACTGGCTCGCCGCTGCGCACCACTTTTATTGCCACGCCAGCTAGCAACACTATTGTTCTGCGTGCTTAGGCGATGTATGCTATGCAAGTAAGACACAAGATTCAGTTAGGAGATTGCGCCTTTAGTGTGTTTGTAGACATGATAAACATGTGCACAAAAGCATGGAAAGTTTACTTCACGGTTTCTGCCTCAACAAGAAAGAAAATGAGTTGCATGCTTGCCTTCATGGACATGGAAATAATATCGTGTGTTAGTGTCGTTAGGGCAAACTGTTGCCTATTGTTGAATAAAAATGCAAGAAGCTTGCTCGTTCTCCCATGGCCGACAGCTCTACAAATGCTTGCCATGCAGTATAGCCGCACTATTCGCTGCTCGAGGCGAAACAAAAAAAAATACTAAGTCATTGTTTCGATTCTGCCTGGTAACAGGCCCGTGGTTGCTGCTTTTTTTTTCTGTCGTGACAAAAAAACTTTACACACTTTATCTGCTTTTGTGCAGCTATTTATTATGTCTAAGAGCACATTTCAGGCACGAAATCTTAGCGGTATCCAATTTCTTACTTGCGAGCTACGTGCCCCATCGTCGAAGGGCGCTGATCGAGAGCATCGTCTGCTTTGCGCCACAATATAAATGGTTCGCACTGTCAACTCCATTTGGGCTGCATGCATGCATGCAAAAGCGCGCGAGCCTTGCAGCATCACGCTGGCAGAGTGCACTTTGTGAACTGTATGCCAACTCTTTAGTAACCGGAAGGAGTAAGCCTGCTCCGTAGCTGTTGTCGCCGTTACTTTGTACCACAATGCAACATCCTGGTTCCACGAGCACCCATGAGCGGCGGCACACGCAACAGCGGCCATGCGCTACCAGTGTCCAGTTTCAATCTGTTAGTACTGTACAAAAGTATCTGTCTACTTGTCTGAGATTGACGCCAGAGTCTGGAGTTTTGTGAGAAGCGTAAGTGCACAACACAGTTACAGCTGACCTTAAGGCCGAGTGAGTGATTCAATGTTTCACTATGTTTGAATCATTCGAGGAAATCACTACCTTTGAGCGATTCGAATTCTTGTGCACGTACGGATACAGTACAGCTCTAGAGGCTCGAATGTGCCGCGCACTCTACGAATGTGCGCACTTGCTAAATGCACAGAAAGCTAATAGGTTGTTAAAAAGTCCAGACTTTTGGAATACAAGAAAGCTTCAACAAAAAGACTGCAAATCAGTAGTTACATCTACCGTACGTACTTAAACTTCCACATAAATTGAGCGACGTCAGCGAAAAGTATATGCAGTAAAATCAGCTCTCAGCTCCTCAAAAAGCTTTCTATAGTTTGCCTATTGGCCCGAAAGAAAATGGGACCAGATGACAATGAAAAAAGTGACTTGAAATCAAGCATGTCCTTTCACTTGTACCTTGCGAGCGCAGTATTGTTTACCAGGCTCTACATGCGGGAGTTCACACGTGGGCTAGAGAGGATGGTGCCATAAAGCACGCTTACGAGAGCACAACAATTGTGCTCGAGATACATAACGCTTAGCATCTCGCATCGAAATGCAACGCATGTGGTTGCTCACCGGTTTTTCGCCCATTCGGAGATATCGTTAAAACATAGTTGACGGGCAACTAGAGAAGTGATAGAGGCATTCCACATGAACCAAACTTGTGACGCATGCGTAAGTGAAGCATATTGTCTCTTACGGACAAACAGTTCGCCTATCTCCTACGCACTTGTGCCATTATTCGGTAGGCGATGCTGATGAGTACTTTTATTTTTTTGCTTTCACGTTCACATGATCTTCAAGTAGATCTTTTCAGTTGCTAGTCAGTGCTCATCCGTCCGCGTTCCTTTTGTTCTCTTCCGTATTTGTCGTTTTCGTGCCGTACCAACTAGCCCAACTTTCAATGCGTCTGCGATTTCTACGAGGCGATTTCATCCCATATTAAAATTTGCGAATGTGGCATCACTTAACAGCCACCGGTATTCTTAGAACATAAAGCCCGGAGCAAAAATACAATAAACAAACAAGGATTTCGAAATTTGTGACGTACGTCGTATCAACATTTAGGCGCTGAAGACGCAGCGCGAAATTCTCAAGTCAAGTCCTGGCTCTTTATTTTCGATTTGGTAACAAATCTACAATGCTAACGATAACTACAATGTTGTTATGAAAATAAATTGTCAGCATAAATTGACTTGTGATTTTAATGTACTGTAGTTTCATCACTGATGAATCAGGTTTCACAGAAACACTCTTGAGCCAATTAATGAACGACCATAACAAGTCTGAAATACTGGTTACTGTCGTTCACTTACTAGGAACATTAGGATTGTATAACAAATACTGCAGATGGGACGAGTTGATGCACTGTAATGTCGAATTGCTATGGCGCAACTCACTTTGAGCGTGAGGGCGCTCATGCTGTTGTCTGTCATTCACTTTTTCGCTAGTGTCTCTTTCCTGCATGCTAAAACTGAGCTGCACTATAGCCATGCGACATTAAGCTGGTATGGAAAGTAATATGAACGAATGAACAGTGCAGAAATGTGAGAACCAGCAAAAGAAACGAAAAGTCGTGTCTGTTTCTGGTCCTAGTATTATCGATGTTTGCTCGTTCAAAATGGAAGCACACAACTTACCCAGTTAACTATTAAGATGTAATAATATGAAAGATACACCGTGGTGCTACAGTGGTTAAGGTGTTCGGCTGCTAAACCATGGTTTACACGAAGGCGAAATACTATTGAGGCCCGCGCACAGAGTGATGCCAGCGCACGTTAAAGAACACCATTTGGGTGAAAATTCTCAAAGTCCTCCACTACGACATGCCCCATAATTATGCAGTGGTTTTACATGTACAACCTCGGATAATATTATATTGAAGTTGTATAAAAAGAAACCGGCTTTCTCTGCCTTCGGCTGTGCCTGACAATAATATCGAAAGGTTGTGATGCATGCTAAAGGTGATAATTAGTGGGCCTTACTTACCGGTCACAGTTGACTACGCAGGTCGAAGCCTTAATTGAGCTGCACGCGTAAAGGTCGACCCTTTTTCGGGGCTGATTGATTGATATGTGGGGTTTAACGTCCCAAAACCACTATATGATTCTGAGAGACGCCGTAGTGGAGGGCTCCGGAAATTTAGACCACCTGGGGTTCTTTAACGTGCACCCGAATCTGAATACACGGGCCTACAACATTTCCGCCTCCATCGGAAATGCAGCCGCCGCAGCCGGGATTCGAACCCGCGCCCTGCGGGTCAGCAGCCGAGTGCCTTAGCCACTAGACCACCGCGGCCAGGCTCCTTTTTCGGGGCGAACGCGTGCAGTGCTCTCCACTGATGTGTGAAGTGCGCGCCATCAAGCCGCCCTGCACTGCGGGGGTATACGACGGCGATGGCTGCAGAATGCGAGGCTGTATGTGTACGTCTAGCAACACGCGAAGACTGATAGAGAAACAGAATTGCCTGGTAAAGGCAGGAATGTTGACAGGCGTCTTTCCTCCCCGAACACGCACTGCAGCTGATGGTGTTCACGGTTTCGCCGTAAACGACGATAGCATCTAGATTGAAGCACGTGGCTTGATAACGTAGGCCCGTGAATTGCGCAACAAATAGTGCATGCTCACTGAGTACTCCCTATAGCTGACTTGCACTGGCGTCACTGAAACAGCCATGTTGGTGCACCGCATGGCACACGCAAGGTTTACGACACCACGTGTTAGTGTTATCATTATATTGCTTGCCCTTTCATTTTATTTTCATTGATGCACTGAGGCCCATAGAATTCCGGCCGTATCGCTATCGTATTGAAGCAGCTGAACTGCTATGGGATTGTGCTGCCTCTACGTCATCAATTAGGGCCGCCATGTTTGTGAACCAGCACGTTATTAAGCTGCCACCATGACGTCTATCCAAGCTAGCGAGCTATCTATAATGTTCTTTCTAGAGTGTCATCCCACAAGCGATTGCAAAACAAGAAATTCAGCTCACGCTAAATTTCTTGTTTTGGCTTTTGGTCAGTGATACCAATCACTATACGCGTCACGTGTTGATATCAGGGACTGTATGTAGGCAGTGCATGAAATCAATGAAACAAGATGCACCTTTTTTTTTTTTCCATACGCCAAACGCTTTCGTTGACTTGGGGTGCAGTGAGACAGCGCCTACAGATTACGCGAACACACTGTGAAACAAAAACGAATTGCGACGACATGACTGGTTTAAAGCAATACGTGAAGGTTTTGCACCCTTGTGAGGACGTTGATACTCATACGCGAAATTTTCCGGACTAAGCAGTCAGCCCGTGAAGTGAAGCGGGAAGAGCGCTTTACTTTCTGCACTGGAATTGCTGCCATGCACGAGTTTTTGTTTTTACCTTTTTGATGCCGTTTTTGTCCCCCCTTTTACCCGTTTTGCCTGCCTCTGAAATGCCTCTTGGGAGTACGAACCACACGTTGCTTATAAAGCAGTGGCACGAAAAATAGTCACTGAACCACAGCAGATAATAATTGGAGTCTTCTTGTAACGTTAGCGACGACCTACTGATGCCGGTTCCAAGATTACCAAGTTGCCAGAATGCCCAAGCTTGCAGAGTCATGACATGGACGGCGGCATCGAACCCTTTCGAATGTCGTGATTATAAAGGAAAGACTTTTTTAAAAAAATGTGATGACGCCAGCTTACTTTTGCACTAATGACACAGTGGGGCTTGAACCCGGGTCCGCTGGGTGCCGGCCCAATATTCTGCCACTGTGCTACACCAGTTTTTTTTCTTTATTACCGGTTTCGCACAAGGTACACACATCAATATAAGTCACTGTAAACAGTAACATACAAACAGAAGTGATGACAAAAAAGCCGCGGAACTATTAGTGATTACAGTGCTAAAATTCCTTCAGGTTCACCAGGGGTTCGACCCTGGAGAGCCATTCCGGAACAAAATCTTGTTGTTTGAGTATATCAATGTACTGTGCAATGCTTTCGCAGAACAGCATACGGACCGGACGCCTGTCAGGGTCACAGTAGTAACCGGCCATTCTTGCCCGCCATAGACAATGGAGGCCAAGCAGCATTATAAGATCGAAAGGCAGTCCCTCCTCTTTTTCTACTGTTAAAAACCTGATACCCAGTGAATGTAAGGGAAGTTCCTTTTTTAGAGTTCTCTGCAAAACATCCCAGAAGTATACTCTTCCCAACAATGCAGAAAAACGTGATCTATTGTCTCCGGCTTTCGGCAGATCAAACAGTGCGAACCCCATGGCATATAAAATCCCCTATCTTCTAAAAAAGATTTAACCGGCAGTGTTCCGGAGTGTAATTTAAAGAAAAAGCTTTTTGCACTAGGCTGAATTTGCATTTTCTTAACACGCTTAAGAACATCAGTGCCTTCTCCCCCGCTATTTATTAACCTATACATAGGAACTGGAAAAATCATGTCGCATATGTCTTTATGTAATTTCTTTCGCCCGACCGAAGAAAGGTATTCATTGGAAAACCGAACTGATAAGAACCGGACACTGTCTGCAACTTCCTTAAAGAAACCTCGCGTAGCTCCCGGTATGCTTGCGGTGTGTGCTTTTGACTGTGTCCCGCAAGATGTGTTATTCACTGTGCTACACCAGTGCTTGTGATTCCTTGCCAAACTTGCCTTAGGCAGGTTTGGTGTCGGGAAAGCTACCGCGTTAATACGACTTATAAAGCGTTTTACAACAGTGAAAGAACAACTAGTCATCGCACAGTGCTAATAGCCTAACGAGTGGGACGTCCAATGCTCCAAACCACCACAAAAGCTTGTTCTTGTTCCCCTATTAAGTGTGGCGCATACCCACTTCCGCCATAATTCCTCATCGTCGTCAGCCACTGCATGGACAATTGGCACAAAATTCCTTGCAAGTGTTTAGCGGATACCACACTTCTCAGAATAATGACGAATAATGGCATAGCAAATGCCGGCCTACTTCCCAAAAGCTTGTTATTAATCCCCTAGTGGGTACCAAGCACGTGTACTCGCAGTAGTTACCCAATGAGTGTTTTGAAAAGGCTCGGAAAGGCTGCTCTTCCAGCTTTTGCTGGGACTGTAATGCACCTATACCCCGCAGGCCTGGCGTTTTTTTATCTTTCAACCTCAAAGAGATATGCGTTCAAACTTCATGGACTTAAATTGCCGTTGGTGTCACGGTTGCAGGTTTTGAGCCTCAAGGTAAATTCATGACTTATCGGGCCGTCCGAACAGCTTCGATACTCATTACCGCTGCACTTTCGTCGGTCAGCAGTGTAGAATAATAAGAGAAGTTTAACGTCCCAGTACCGCGATACGATTATTGGGGACGCAGTGGAGGGCTACGGAAATTTCGACGTCCCGGGGTCTTTTAACGTGCACCTAAGTCTAAGTACAAGGGCCTACAACATTTCCGCCTCCATCGGAAATGCAGCCGCCGCAGCCGGGATTCGATCCCGCGACCTCCGGATCAGCAGTCGCGCACTGTGACCGCTAGACCACCTTGACGCTTTCCAGCACAAAAAAATAAGTAAGAATAAATAAATGTTTTAGAAAACGACGAGGCCCACAATAGAGTGCGCGTGCATGGCGTCATTGAAAGAAAAAAAACTGACAAAGAAAGAGACCGAGTCAAGTCGCATATTCAGCTTTATTTCACCATCAATGTTTAAAGAAAGGATAACTTTTCCCCCCCAAAAATGTATTGTATGTACAAAATATTCACAATGGTTGTATAGAGAATCTTAACTTACCGCCATTATAAGACATTGGGTAATCGGTTTCACGTACGAGTGCTTTAGGGAGGTTGACAAGTGAAAATACAAGATAATCACAAGAAACGAGCTTTCCCAGATGTGCTGGGATTGTAAAGACTAGTGAACATTGAGAACCTTCATCAACCAGCCAGCACCGCTCATTACAGACGGTCTGCACTACGTGTGCCTTTAAACAACGCCTACAATTAAATACACAGAACGCTGGGAGTTCGATAAATACCCTGTATGAAGCTGCACTGCTGTTTAGCGTGAGATTTTTCATAAATTTTTCGACCTTCTCATTTCCAGGACCAAAATACTTTCTTTTTCTCACTGCTCAGCGTATACAGACAGCAAAATTATATGATGAAAACCTTCGTAAAGTATGAGCTTCTCTCATGCAATTGGCAGATTCATGAAACAGCTTTAACAAAAGGCTCTCACATGGTTCTCTGCAGAGGCCCTTTTTTATAATGAATATATGCAGGAAATAATATGCTGGAACAATCTGGTCTAAAACTCAACGTGTCGCGAATTTCGTGATCATTCTGTCGAAATCGTAAGAAAACTGTCCCTGAATAGTTTGTCTTCAAAGTGTTCAGGTGGGAAACGATACCAGCCGATGCCCGTTTGCGACAAAACTACAGAAAAGACGTGTTCTAAATGATTGCACAGTTCATGAGTACACCTATTTAGCAGCTGCCACAGGTCAGCGTTCCACGAGGCCGGCGAACTCTATACCTTCTGACACGAAGGTCACTGGCGTCCCTTTCGCGGGCCCGTCTTTGGCTTCGGGTTGTCCACACCTCCGGTCCGGTATTGAACCCGCACACACAAAACACACGCACACACCCCTCAAGTCCGCGAGTCCACACCAAAACGGTCACACGACGAAGTTCACGATGCCCGTCATGTCGACACAGCGTGTGATGGGAGAGGTGCTCACGAAAAGCGTAACACGGGCTTCACTTGACGCAAATGTGAAAAAAAAGAGCAGTTCGTATCGATGAGCTATCGCGATTGGTAGCGGCGTTTTAGTCACTCATAAGCGACACGTCTGCGTTTTAGTCACTCATAAGCGACACGTCTGCGGCGCGGTCTCCGGCTGCGCAGTGCCACCGGTTGCGGCTGTCGCTGAAAACTGTTCCTGTCCCACGATGACCGTGGGTATGATGGGCGGCTGCTTCTTGCCGTTTGCGGCGGACGCCCAGCCCTTGCCGCTCGCCCCGTCGTGCCTGAAGTGCTGGTTCCCGTGAGTAGTCTTCTCGATTTCGTTGAAGGCCAAGAATGTCTTCTCGATTACGCCTGTCGGACACTCGCAGAGAATGAAAATGCCGTAACTCAAGAAGCAGCTCCAAACGAAGATCGAAAACGCTGTCGACACCTGCGTATAGTAAAGAAAAACAAGAGCACACTTGACATGACAGCATGGAACAGAAAAAATAATCTAACAGAGCATCCGCTTTTGTTTGCAGTAGAAAGTAAAGTTGGCCCAGTTGGATTGCTTGCACGATTGATGCAGCGCTAAAGACGAAGTGCTGTGCTCTCTAAGTTCGTCATACGTCATAAATCGGCAACTATCATTATGAAGCACCTTGACAAACATAAATGAAACGCTGCCAATCATTCTGACGAAACCACACCAAGAGCATGGTGGCAATAGACAGAACTACTAACCAGTAGTCTTATAGCTTGATTGTTTTCCTCAGATAAAATTAGCTCGGTTGCTAGAGTAAACCGCTCAACAATGGGCTCAAAAGAAACACTTTCTCTGGATCACAATAAGCGCTCTTAACGCTTAAATAAATTTAAATTTACACGAAAGGTGGTCTTGTTTGCGACACGTTTATGTTGCGCACACACTTTCTGTATACTTCTTCCAGATACTTTTTTTAGGATAGTTGGTTCATTAAGCAGATAGCGTACTGCACGACCCCAGAGAAAGGAAGCGCTTACTCCTGGTGCTCTATCCTGTCTTTTTCGGCTTCTTTCCTACGAGCTTGCACAGTGCGCTAGCCGTTTAACTTTACCAAAGACTTCTTAGTGCTGAAAATGTTACATGTTTCGCCCTAATGATCAAGAGAGGCTTCTTTTCACACCTGAGCAATCTAGTCAATCTCGACATCGGCAATCTCGACAATCTTGTCGAGGTTGCCGACGAACCGCCAATAACGACGAATAGAAGCATGCATTCATGAACTGTGCTATTTCAAATCATCAGAGTCCGAGAACTCTGAACCAGCGTGTAAATGTTTGACAAGTCTGTATAATGATTGATTTGTGGGGTTTAACGTCCCAAAATTACGATAAGATTATGAGAGACGCCATAGAGGAGGGCTCCGGAAATTTCGACCACCTAGGGTTCTTTAACGTGCACCCAAATCTGAGCACACGGCCTACAACATTTCCGCCTCCCGCAGAAATGCAGCCGCCGCAGCCGGGATTTGATCCTGCGACCTGCGGGTCAGCAGCCCTTAGTCACTAGACCACCACGGCGGGGCAGTGTTTTACAAGTCTATACGCCTGTTATAACGTATTGCATAACGGCGATCGTCCCATGCGGGCAAGCCAAATATTTCAGACGGCGAAGCACTCACCACTCCGAGCATAGAGTAGAAAATGCGCTCTCTGGAGACGAAGCACATGACCACGTAGTACGGAAGGTGCACCAGGTACACGCCGAATGACAGCCGACTCAGAGGCACGAAAGCACTCCACGACAGGAATCTACCGACGAAGCCTGCAAGTGGACAACACGCAGATGACTTAGTAAAGAACACAAAGACAATTCCTATTGAAAGTGCCCCAGTGGAATATAGAGGTGATATTCTGGTATAACATAGCGACCTGCTCAAGAATACGTTGACGCGTTGGTCCAGCTTAGTAATTTTAAACCTCGTAAAACAGGTTCGGCAGATCCCACGTACCTGGGACCCGACGTTATACGAAGCATGTGGAGGGAAGGTGACCATGTTGGAACTTTTTTTTATTGAGCAACACGTTGTGAAATGAGGCTAAATATATGTACAAATGTTGCACGCACCGACATATGTTCAAGAGTTGCAGATGTTTATGTAACCAGTTGTTTGCACTTGCGCAACAATTCCAACTGGAACATGCGCATGAGCAACACCAGACGCTGGTATGAAGCGCTGATGCTTGCGAAGATGCTGGTCCTGGACATTGCTACATAAATCAACTTCAGCGCAGGGCAACTCATCACAATTGACGTTAACCCGACGTGACGGCTGTATCAAAGGAGTACATATGTATTTGTTCATAAAATTAGGTAGGCAGTGCTGAAACCACTATTGACGTTTCACGAAGAATTACATCCGAGAACTGGCGTAGCTCTGTGGTAAAATGCCTCATTGCCACGCAGAATGCTTGGGTTCAATTACATCTGGGACCCCAACTTGGCTACCAATGTCGGGTATTCCTTTACGATTGCGCGTTAAAATTGTCCATGCGTGGTCTCGTCGTTCCTTGGTAGATACTAAGTGTCAATAACCTGGGTACATACCCGCTTGCGGCACATACTCGCCCGTGGGTATGTGTCACTGTCTGGCGGGAAGTGTTTGACCACGTATGTGACATGATTGTGACATTATTCATGTCTTGACCAACGCGTCATATTCGTCAAACCATCTTACCCTCCCATGCTAATTTTCGTTCACGCCAAGTTAAGGGGGTGACCACGAGAGCACCCAAACGTAAGCAGCTAGATAGATAGATACGCTCAAAGTTGCCGAAGGGTACTAAGAAATGCTTCCCATTTAAAACCATCAGTTCTGCGTGGAAAGTGCAGCACAGTCACAGCGAAAGGCGGAAGAGCCGGCTTTCGGAGCCTTTTTTAAACACTCCATACACACTTTTACGACAATAACACACTTTTACGTTAATCACTACGCCATAAATCATTATAATTTTTGTGTAGTGGAAAGGCATTCACTATGCCATCCTTCGGAGAGGCGTGCTACCCCCTATGTACTTGCAAGAAACATTGCGCATTTCTTATGCTGCTTCTGATGACAATGAAGAATTATGCCTGAAGCTTTAGTAATGAGTTGGAGCATTGGACGACCCACTCGTTACGCTGTTTGCATTGTGTGACACCTGGTTGTATTTCTTGATGTTCTAAAACGCTTTAATACCTACATTGAAGCGGTTTCTTTCCAGACTTTAAGCCTGCCTAAGGCCAGTTTGCCAGTGAGTTTCAAGCGCCGGCTTGACTTCGTGTTGGAATACCGGGCTGGCACACAGCGGACCCATGTTCAAATTTCATTGTGTCTTTCGTGGCTCTATATGCTTAGTTGTCTTTCTTAATTCAAGCGATAGTGATTACGGACACCGGCGGTGGCAGCGAACAAATACAGCGCACGCGACCGTTGTTGTAATATCAAAACAGCTTTCGCTGTAAAAATTAGAGAAAGTAATGTTTGCAACCGGCGACCTCAGTGCAATAGCCAATGCACACGTTCTGGTTTAACATTGAATGCCGGAAAGACTCTCAATGAGAAAACGCTTCCAGAAAGCGCTATAAGTAATTTCGTCATTATTATGGTTATTGCTGCCGAAACTGCAGTAGCCAAAGCATATACTTGCTTTCTGGTCAACCTCCCTGTCTTTCCGCATCTTATTTCTCTCTCTCTCTCTCTCTCTCAAGCGAATCAACCCGACCTCAAAACAGTTAGGTGCACGTACATCTAAGCTTAGACTAGGCTGATACTTTCAAGAAAAAGAGAAAGAGAGAGAGAGAAAGTTTCATTTGTACGAGGATAAGAGATGTTCCTCGTTTACGCTGTCTTCTGTAAGATCTCTGTTGTATAAGTATCTCTTCTAATTCGCATTTGAGTGAGGGACCACTTAGAACATGACTAAGATCTCGCGAAGAAGACCGTAAAGGCGACATTAACAATGGTGTTTATTTTCTCCGCGCAGTATTCGTTCTCTTTAAACACCTTCATAATACGGCCACAGCAAACACAACTCCAATGCACCCACCTCCTCGGCCACGGGCACAGGCGATAACTAGCCAGCTGAGAAAAGCAGACCACAGGAGTCGGTCGAAGAAGGCGAACGCAACATCCTCCCAAGCACCAGGGTTCACGAGGCCTGCGTTCCAGCGGCGACGAGCTAGGACGCAGGTCAGCGCACAGGCAACACTGGCGCACCAAAGCACAACCTCCGTAGTCTGCGCATATAACAAAGAGCAGTGAACAATTTTAGTGGCCTTTAGATAATTTCTGTCTTATCATCACCAATTCTCAGATATCTAGAAGGGTTTTCTTAAATAGCATTTACTTTAGAAATAAATGTATGCGATTTGTTTTCTTCAAGAGCACTTCACAGAACTTGAAAAGAATCTCCAAACTTAGAAGATAAAGTAGGAACCTAGTATCTAGGGACTTTCGGTATTTTTTTATTGAATCGATCAAACTTTTGATTAACGTTAAAACTGAAATAGAACAAAACCTTGCAGTTCACAATTCTAACTGATCAATGCAAGATAATATGACAGTCATATAGAAAGCACGTCAAATAGCGCTCAAAATATAATAATTACTAAAAATACACCGTTACTAAGTATTCCACTAACTTGCGAATTAGACTCTGGCGCAATAGATGTAAATTTGTAAGAAATTCACATAAGCTGTGAATTATCATATTAGATTTATCCGCTTTATATGATTTATGATAGTCACATAAATACAATGTATCTTTATGCAATTTAGGATACTGATGCGTACTTTCCGCATTTGAGTTTTCTTGAAAAAGGTATTCAAGTCCCTTTAAAGAAAATGCTATAGGCCTGCAAATCTCTCTGCTTGCGGTCACACGACTAAAAAAGCTTTTCTTCGTAATTAGCTCCGCAACTTTCACTTCACAAGTCCCGGGGGGGGGGGGGGGGGCGTGGGAGGGGATTTTTGGTTTGTCATATATTTGCAACAAGAGGCACTGAAGTTGGTTCTGAATACGGTCGGTAAAGCCTTCTGTGAAAGCGCAACAACGTTTGTCGAATGAAGTAACTTCATTTCAATGCTTGTGTTCACACCGGCTGACCTCTGCACGCATCTATGTGGTGATTCTGAACGTTATTTTCAGTCGCCCCTCAACTTCGTAGCGATTTAAAAAGGTACCAGGTCACGATTTCGCGAAACACTCAAAACAGCCAACCAAATGCAATAGTTTATTTCTATCGTTTTGTTTAATCGCATTTTGTTTACCACTACAGCTCTAGAGAGTAATAATTTCTTGTAACTAACTATGTGTTTATGTTCAGATGCACGTACCCGCGACATCTCAGCCTTCCTGTACTTCTGCAGGTAGAGTACGGTGACACATCCCAAGAAGTAGCTGGCTCCATGGAACGTGGGCATCATGTACACCTCATTGAATGTGTTTGCTATAGTCCTGCGAACGTCAAGAAAAAAAATCAAATATGCAATAACAAAGCACTTCTACGCTAGAAATCAAACATTTCGCTTGATCACACAGCCAGTTTTTTGTTAACACCTATGCCCCTTCATCTGACGAAATTTCACCTTTGCTGAACTGATAAAGTTAACCTGCGTGTTAAAAACCGCTGACTTGCTACAACATGAGCCCTTAGAGAATAAATTGGGCACAAACTCATCTGACAAGATGGAATAACAAGTGAGATACACACTATAAAGGGCTCACAAAACGGCAAAGGCAACGTACTTTAATTGAGAGCAGTAACGGATGTTAACATTAAGTGTACGCCGCGTCAACGTACGTTACTACTACAGAAGTTGACGTATACCTCCATTGCAAGAAGTGTAATTAGTACGAAACTATACACCTTTTTCAGCTAGTGCATGCGCGTATATATAAGCACTTGCAGTGTGCTTTCAAAATGAATTACTTCGACGCTAAAGTGTTCCTTATCGAATTGCAAATAAAACCCTCGCGGCAGTTTCACGTGTATCTATACCGTCTTGTAACGTTGAAAAAGTTCGCCTGCATCATCTCTACACTATCTCTTGCTTTTATTTCTTTCCTAATTTCACGATTTTGCCAAATATTGTACTACACTTACGTGAGATCTCCAACCACCGATGGGATGACCGGGAGATATTTTCCAGTCTGCATTTGCCACGCGGAGAATATGCTGCAGAAGAGCGAGAGGCCCAGGAAGGTCCACATCATCCAGGTTTGCCGCCTGTGAAAGCAACACACGTGGTATTGTAGAATCAATGACACGTAGGCAAGCGTCGTGAATGACGGGGCTATATTCTTCGCAGAGGCGCCTTGAAGGTAACCGAAAACCCTGTGAACGAGAATGCTTGCTAACTTTCAACGTTAGAGATGACTCTTAAGGTTACGCTTGAACTAAGCATACAAAATTCTTGAATTGATTCCATGGGAGACAAAGCGAAGGATAAAAATAAATTGTTCTACTGCAGTTTATCTGTGCCGGAACGTTAGAGACAAAATCTTACTTTCTGAGCAGAGCCAGGATAAAGATGCAGACCACGAACAGCTGGAAGTCAGTAGACAGGTACCACAGGTGGGAAAAGCATTCCTGCAGTTTAGTAAAAGGAACATTAGGGAAACGTGAAGCGTGGATATTCCGGTGAATTCTCTCACATAAGATTGGAATTAGTACGGGTGGTTGTGGTACCAATGAATGCCTTACATTTTAAGCACGTTTCACTTGAATACTTGGCAAACTAATCACCCTGACGGTTATCGGAAAGCTCCTTAAATGCACAGCTTGTAGCCTTCGACGTCTGGTTCGGATACTTTCTATACAGCATCTCCAACCCGCATCGAACGTAAAACCAAGCTGCTCGTTTTGTCGGAGAGTCGTATCACTGTGAAATTGTGACATGCCTATTCGCTTTTAGTATCTGTTCGCCACGTGTCATATTGTACTAATATATTCTTGATTGCGTCCTGTAACTATTATATGTTGTTTTATTTTCCAGAATGTTTAAGGTGCACTATCGCAGAAATATTAGCAACCTAATTGGATTTTGTATGTACACCCCCGTGCAGTAATGCCACTACGGCGTTGCAAGAACTTTGTAAATAAATAAAACAAATCGGTCATTCCTAAAATGGTTATGTATTATGAGTGATTTTTCATTGAAATGATATGTATGGAGTTGTTGGAAAGAAGTGTACATTTAAGCGCTCGTCTTCTTTGTTAGGCACAATATTATTAAGATCTAACAGACAGTCATGTTGGCGTACAAGTAATGCGCCGGTTACTCCTTAGTCCTTGAGGGAATATTGAGCATACATGATGAATGAGTAGTCAAATCAATCATATATGGTTCTTCTAGGCTACTAGTTTCGTGAAAATTATCTCCTCGGCGTTATCGAAAAGCTTCACCCATTTCTCAATCAACTTACTCAGTTGCATAAAGGCGAAAACTATTTTCAGCTGCTCCTTAAGCGTATTATCAAGGAAAATGAAATATCCTTGTCATTATTTTTCGGGTCTGCGGTTTTTCTGATGAAAATTATAACAGCACGTCAACAGTACGGCAAAAAATCAGTGTCCTGAGACTGAAATCTTGGTCTGGAGGCGTAATACTTTGTTATTATGGCATGTATAGGCAACCTCGACCGATTGCGACAGATTTTAAAGGCTAACCTTTCGCTGCAAAAATGATATAGTCTTTGTGCCATTGCTAATACATTATGAGCAGAAAGTATGCATGTTCTCTTGACGTCACAACAACACATGAGCTTCCATTTTCTGTTCGAGCAAATTTCCGATGACTTGATCTTGAATGTGCGTTCATGGGAAGTATGAAGTCCCATTAACCTTTGTCTTTTTGTGCTCTTGTAATACTTCTAATGAGTGTGCACTCATTGCCAACGTAGACAAACAAGCCCCATTAGTCGCCTTACTTCTGATTTAATTGCGTAAATCATCTAATTGAAGAGCAAAAGGAAGAAAGCAAAACAGGAGAGAAGGCAGGGAGGTTAACAAGACACGTGACTGGTAGGCTCACCCCCGTATTCTAGAACGCCCCTTCACTCAACGCTCTGCCTTCCCATGAGGAAGCCGCCCCGCCACGGTGGTCTAAAGGTACTCGGCTGCTGACCCGCAGGCCGCGGGATCAAATCCCGGCTGTGGTGCATTTTTGATGGAGGCGGAAATGTTGTAGGCCCGTGTACTCAGATTTGGGTACACGTTAAAGAACCCTAGGTGGTCAAAATTTCCGGAGCCCTTCACTACAGCGTCTCTCATAACCATATGGTGGTTTTGGGACGTTAAACCCCACAAATCAATTCCATGAGAAAACCGATGGGAGTGCCATCTCCAGGCAGGGAAAGTCACTGAATATCAGTGATAATTTGCTGCTATTCTCGAGTAGCGCGGCGTCATTTTCAGTCGAGCAGCGGCACAGTGCGCCACTCTGTCAAGTGAAAGGTGAAGGTCGAGTCAAGGAGCGTTTGTGAATACGGGGGTTAGCTTAACACCGACTAAATTTTAAGGCCGAAGGGCTGCCGCAGTGACGTCAGGGAGTGGCGGCCCAGTTATCTTACTGAGCATGCTCAGTAAGATTTTTTCCCCACATCTTTTATTCGGCCAGATCTAGCCGCAGCAGCTCCGTCAGCGGGAGCGTTGGTTCTCCTAAAACGTGAACGAAACAGTGGCTTTCCGCCGCATTCGCGGCGTAACTGGACCTGACGGTAGTTATAGCGCGAGAACAAAACGACGACACAGAGACAAGAAGGACACGAAGGGCCCCCACCCTCTGACGTCACTGCGGCTGCCCTTTGGCCTTGAAATTTAGTCGGTGTTGGTTAGCCTCACTGGGGGAATAAGAAAGGGCAGTATAAAGATGAGAGATAGAAGAGCGAAGGGAAGGAAATCAAGAAATGGTCAGTAAATGTGCTGACGTGTTTCTAGCGGTGGCGCTATATAAAATTCTAGGTCGTTCAACGACAGATCGTGTCTTTACGAACCATATCGGTGGAGTTGTAGAAGTTGCGGATTTGTAGGAGCAGCTGCCACCAGCGGCCAGTAATTTCTTCGTGGTAATTGTCGAAGAGCAGCTTGGAGTTGGGACCCGAGTAGAACAGAGGGACCAGGAAGAAGGCCAAGATTACGTAGGTGACGGGTATCATTACCCTGCGGCGAACAAAATTGGCCAGGAGAGTCAATAGCTTATTTAGACAAGAGTTGAGAACGGCAAACGTGAGTCAAGGGACACAGTAATGTATTGATAACAGACACATGACCACTGACGCACCTGATAATTCGACGAGTCAGCGCGACCGCAATGATGATCCAGGCATCCAAATCAACCTTGACCACGTTGTAAGCCAGAAGAAATCCGCTAAAGAGAAACGGTGATAATACGGTAAAATAAATCAACGTTTAAGACTAGTTCATTTCAAACATTTTTCGGGATTTATTACACACACACAAAAAAAAGCTTCCACGTGGCATTGCCAATAATTACAAAAGCTGAGTATAACTATACTGAGTGTAGCCGTACCAAGCCTGTGATATCCCGCGATGAGAACTTAAGCTTTTGTAACCTTACACAACAAAACATATTCTTTATCAGCTCTTGTGAAATCATTATTTCTCGCCAGAGCATTCAAAATGCATTGAAACACCATTTACCCTACCAATAGACCGTGCATAAATTGAGTAACCTGACAGATGGTTGCATACATGTACGTAAAAAATCTCACACGTAGCTTCTTTCATGTTCTATTTTTTCGTGTGTATGTGGATTGCCTCGGATGTTGCACATTATTTTTTGGGCAACTTTAGCTTAGACAAATCATGCCCCATCATTGCGCCTATTGGGAGCGTCACAAGTTCGACCTAAAGACGAGATGGCTTATGATCGCAACCACTAAAATGCCTAAAACGCCTAAAACAAACGTGCCTGTTGGTTGCTCTCGACATACCTCAAGTAAAAGAATGTATCAACGCTGAGGAAGGCCGTTGAAAAGGTGCAGTAGAACCAGGTTCCTGTGGCTTCCAGAACGTTGGCAAACCTCGCTGCGAGCGAACAAACGCACACGAAAGTTGTTACCGGCGCTTCTACTACCTTATTACTTGCAATACTTTAAATCAGGGCCGTGATTCTTAACTACACTACACTGTTTTCAAGCTTTTGCACGTGACCGCCTTGCAGTGATGGTAAAAAAAGTGCCGCCATATCCATGAAGTGTGTGATGATGAGTGGGCGAAGCTCCGGAAGTAGACCTGGTAAACCATGAATCCTCCGTACATTTTACACACTCAATTTTATTACAACGCTCCCCTAGTGACGTCGCCACACTGAATCGAACGATTGCCTTCCACCAATGACACGTGCCATATGTGACACCATTCCTAATTTATAACATCTCGCATTTTTCATCACCAACTACAAGTACCGCCGTCTAGTTTATAACATCTTGCATATTTTCATCATCAGTTACAAGTACAACCATCTAGTGAACACTGCAAAAACTAAACGAGAGGTGGATACATGCAGGGGATGGTACCGCCATCTATTGAACACTGCAAAAACTAAACGAGAAGTGGCTACATACAGGGGACGCACAGCCCACGCCTTAAGGAGCTTCGCCCCTAAAACAACAATGAACTGACTTGACGGTGCACCGATCAATGTGCGTGAAGAGGCACCACGCATTTGCGCTAACCTCTCCTCACATGCATTTAATTGCTTTTTAAGTCGGCGATTTCTTTTATTGCTTATTTGCACGAAGCACAAATAAGAAAGGTAATGCCATTGGTGGTTTCTAGTCATTGTTTGAACAACGAGCAGGATGAACTGTTATACGCTAGAGTGCAGTTTCAAAGCGAAAGTTCCGAAACTAAGTTTGAAGAAAGTTTTTCACGTCTAAGCCCTACCGGAAGAAAGACGAAACACAGGAAGAGAGCTCCACTCACAACTGAGCCAACTGCTCAGCAATAAATGTCATGTCCGTAAACTAGAGTTTAATTGTTTTAATGTTTGCAAGTAGAAATGAGTACCAAGATAAATAAAAAAAACAGACGATGAAAATTAAACTTACAGATGACTGGATCGAATGCCATAGATGAGTGGCCGAGCACGATCCAGAACAAGCTGAAGAAGCGAAGGCCGTGCAGGAACCGATAGCAGTACGCCTCCGAGCTGCTGTTATGCGTCACATAAAGCAGTATGTTCGTGTTACGGGGCACCGAGAAGGCAGTCAGGAGCTTCACCACAAGGGCTGTAGACGAAGAAAATATTCGAACGATTACACATCTCTCCCTACAACTCGTCTTACGAATCGAAAGTGAGAACAGAAGTCATTTCTAGACGTAGCAGGCATTAGCAAACTCATTACGCAAAGTCCAGCCATTCATGCACATGTCAAGCCACCAATTATATAAAAAAATAAACTGTTCTCTGAGTTTCAGATCTATAGCAACTACTAACATCGTCAGTGATGAAAAATCGACTATGTTGCTTACGCAAACTTTTTTTTACGTCGAAGAATATAGGCGTTAAAACACAGAGTTTTAACAGGTAAATAATTTTGTCAGGAGATTTTCAATTATATTTTAGTAGCTGATCCCTTCAGCAAGATGCATCTCTGCATTAGTAGTGAAATAGTTGTTTGCTAGTGGTGTGAATATGCGAATTCTCTTTTTTTTACGTTATTGATTCTGGCCTAAAGAAGAAATTCACCTAAAACCAGAGCCACTATGCTGTAAAACAATGTAGCTGATAAACTCCGCAAATGCCTTCCAATCTGTACCTGTGAGCAATCTATAAAACGTACGAAATATTTACGCATATTTAATTCATATTTTAATGAGATACTGATGGTCGTATGGTCTAGTCATGGTTGTTGAAAACTGCCAGGAATTTCCGAACAATACATGCTAAATATCAATCATCCTTGCTGCAGATGGATGTTACGACCGGCGAAGTAAAAATAATATGTAAATAAAACAATTTAACGGTGTATGACTTACTTCTTTTCATTTGTTTCTTCTTGGCATACACGTCAAACGAAGTGCTGAAGACCAACAAGAGGACATTCGCAACCGCAAGAGCTCTGTGAAAGAAAATAAGTGAGATGAAGTAAGCATGCTATTCATAAAATGCGCACTCGAGTCTATAGCACTTCAAGCAACAAATGTTCTTCAAAATCGAAGTCAATAAAAAAATCAACACACTCAAGCTTGGTCCGGCAGCATTTATTGTATATGCGCAGTCAAGCCCGAAAGCAAGAGCTTGCAAGTTGTTTCCTATTTATTGGAATAGGGAAGTACAAATTAATGACGAATCGACTATTTTACAATATCTAAACCATGATTATGGCTGTTAGGGCTCATTTGCGACTAACACTCAGTAGTTAATGCTAACGGTTTATCAGGTCTGCGTCTTGTTAAGAACTGACACCCAAGTTACGTCCTTTTCTCTCAACTAGGTAACGAAGGAACTTGACACAAACTGCCACAAAATCTTACGAGTACAAAGGGCTAGTCCCGGGTCACTAACACACAATTTTCTACCTGTATTATGACCTCACACACAATTTTTTTCTGAAATCAAACAGTTCGTGCCTTAAAAGCAACAAGTGAAAGGACTGGCTACCAGTGATCAATTTCTCCTGCCATAGGGATAAGAAAAAAAAAAACAGTATGGTGGTAAAATTACTTTGGTGAGGTAACGCTTTTTGTTTGCATATAAGAGAACACATCTTATCAACGTTGTTTACAGCATAAATTCGGAACTCCGTGATTTTAAGAGAGTTAGTAACAGCTGCAAGTATTACACACTTACATGAGCGCTATCTGCCAGTCCGAGATAGGTACAGGCTCCCCAGTGACGCAATCGTTCACTGTGATCTTCGCAATTCCCTCGGTAACTGCAAATAATGAGAAATCAGAATCAAATACAAAGCCAATAAATTTCCCTTACAGAGCCTTTTTCTAAAATTTCAGCTGTTCCTATTAAGCACCACAGTTTTGACACCTACTCCACAATTTCGTCAAATAAGCGGTGGTATTGCTATACAGAATATTGAAATGCATATGCTAAGCTGGTGATTGTGTCGCCGCATTCCTTATAACTAAAATATCACATCTTCTGTGCTGTAAATGTCCTAACAGAGTTGTACAACTGGGTCTCACTCGTGTTCGCAATGGCCTGGATGTCTTCTCTGGAGCAGTCAGACATGGTGCATATTCCAACCCGCAGGCCTCTTACACGTTCATCATCGAGAAGATGGAAGAGCTCTGTAGTCTGCGCATAAAAGGAAAACAGCAGCCAATCAGTAAAGACAGGAACAGCAAACCAAAAGTTAAGGATTCACAAGCAAACTGGGACCGTATAATCAAATAATGTGTTTGCAAAGGCTCGTCTCAAATGAAGGGTCTTTCGACGCTGTTTTAGGTAAGCATACAATATAGATAATGATATGTGGGGTTTAACGTTCCAAAATCACCATATGATTATGAGAGACGCCGTAGTGGAGGGCTTCGGAAATTTCGACCACCTGGGGTTTTTTAACGTGCACCCAAATCTGAGCACACGGGCCTACAGCATTTTCGCCTCCATCGATAATGCAGCCACCGCAGCCGGGATTCGATTCCGTGACCTACGGGTCAGCAGCCGAGTACCTAAGCCACTAGACCACAGCGGCGAATCAAGCATACAAAACATTTAAAAAGCAATACTTCAAATAAATAAATAAATAAATAAATAAATAAATAAATAAATAGTAAAACGAAACATTAAAAGCACGTGTTGTCATGCGAGTTGTAACCACTTCTGTTAGTTCTGGGGTAGTTCGGTACGTCTCCTCACATGTTAACATTCACATTTTGTATATTTAAAAACAAGTATATGCGTTGTAAGTACGTTGATATGCGGGTCCAGCTTTCTCTATGCGCTTTCTCTTCGTATTGATGCGGCTTGCTGGCTCGGGTTGCTCTCTCCACTCTCTCTGTCATCTTTATACTCCCCTTTTCATTCCCCCAGTGTATAAGGTAGTCAGCCGAGCATGTATCTGGTTAACCTCTCTGCAATCTATAGTGTCGTCATTCATTCCTGCCTTCGGGTTTAATATCGAGCCGCAAGACTGAAAGTTTTTATGTGGACTTAGGAGGAAAAAAAACTCGGCTATTCAGCATCGAACGCAGCTTAATGAACACTTGGGAGTCAAAACCTGCTCGGAATTCTGACAATCTTTGCTTCTCTTTTTCTTCTCTTTCCTCTCTCTCTCTCTCTCTCTCACCTTTATACTCCCCCTTCCCATTCTCTCAGCGTAGAGTAGCAAACTGGGCAAGTGCCTGGTTAATCTTCTTGCCTTCTTTCTTGTTCTTGTCCTGCCTTCTTACCACTCTTGCCATGATAGAGAGTTTCTTATGACGCGAGAGCCAGCGACGACGCTTCGCTGTCTTTTGTCACGTGGCCTGTGCGTCATTTCGTGTCAAATATCTCTAAAGTAAGCATTTCTGCGCTCTCTTTTGCAATCTGTATAGGGTGTGAATGTTTCACATAGCCACCAAACCAGTATGATACACCGCTTTTCCCACCGCCAAGCACTCGAAAATGATACCCTGACGGTGTAAGCAGTATCGTCCAACGTCAAAGAAAGCACATTCCCGCAACAAAACAAAACAAAAAGAAACGTGTTATCACGATGAACATCAGCGCTGTTTGACGGGGACGGAGTGAGAAGGGGTGGGGCAGTGCGTGTAATACCTGCGTGAATCAAGCCTTAATTTGCTTTCGAGCGCCCGCAAATGTTGCCAAAACGCGAACGACTCGCCGATTTACACTTGGCCGACGTTGTTTCAGCGCTCATCGCAAAACAGGAAAGCACCACTCCGCATAATAGGTATCGCAAGCAGTGGCTTTACGCGGATGTACACTGACACGATAATCACGGAGCACATCGCGGGAGCGGCGCGCGGCACGTTTTGTCGTGTGCCTTGCAACGTGTCCGGCGTCGTGCCAAACTGCTCATGGAGAGGCCACGCTCCCCACAGCTCGCGTGGCGTCCGAACGTCTACTATGAAGAGGGGAAAAAAAGAGAGAAAAAGACTTAATCACACGCTGCGCAGCAGCGAGAGTCGCTATAGAACTGTGCGTATAACTTCAGACACGCCTATTGCGACACAAGAACGCTTACGTGCGCGCGGTGCGATCGCCGCCGCCGGGATCGGCTTCCCCCAGCACGTCACCTGTAGCTCATTTCGCGAAGAATGCGCCGATAATTCTGCCTGCGACGATCTCGGAAAATGCGAGGCCGGTTTTTCTTTGAAGGCTTCACTTTGGTTGCTCCTTACATACGCGCACTCTGACGTGAGCAAGCGACGTGCAAATCTTTCAGTGAATCTTATTTTTAGTGAAGAAAGACATCAAGGTCTATCTATCTATCTATCTATCTATCTATCTATCTATCTATCTATCTATCTATCTATCTATCTATCTATCTATCTCTGCCCTCATTCTTTTGCAGTCTTCGTAGCATTGCTTACGGCGAGTGTTCGTCATCGCTCAGCAAACGGCACGAATAGAATGAGCAGCGAAAAAAAAAAGTACGCATGCCTTCAGAGAGAAACTTGCTCTTTATAGGCTCACACGATCGTTTCATTAAATTAAATCACGACACGATTAGGAGGCACACGGTACGCGGGGACTCGGGATGAATGGAGACAACTCGGAGTTACTGAACGTGCGCCTTTATCTAATTACATGGATGTTCATTGGGTCTCACCCATATGATCATTACGTAATAGCCACTTTGCGCATGCTTCCGATGTGGGCATCGCGTGCGCTGCTAGGGATAAATGCAAATTTATCTCTCTGACAGAATTCAAAAGACGTCCACATAAACACCTTAGCGCACCCCAAGGTGGTGCATCTGTCGTGCCATTCGTTCGAACTGGATGTCGCAATAAGTACATGTACGACTGCTTCTTCCTCAACCATAAACTTTAATTGTTAATGATCTTGTTTTTAGGGGCGAAGCTCTTTATGGCGGCACCTGTTCATCCCTCGTTGCCATTGTAGTGTGTAACCACGGCAACCTGGATGACCGCTGCGCGCCCCGATCCAAGTGGCCGTGCATGGTGTAACAAGTATAACATTTTCACCTCCAAGGCAATGCCGGTGAGAGATTTCTTCTATGCGTTGTTGAACAATAAAAGATAGTGCTCAATGGACATGCCAATGGCTGTTAAGGGGGAATGAGAGACAGGAGCATTCGGCTTTTAGTTAAGCGCACGCTGTGATCCCCATTAGCAGTCATTGGCATGTACATTGAGTACTGTCTGACAGGAAAAGGTTGCAACGTTATGCTCGCTGGGCGTAACCTCATTGGTTTTAGAAAGGTTTAGCGAGCGTTGGGTCGCAGTGCCATTCAGTGAACTAGTATATACCATGAATTCGAGGTGGTTAAATGTGGGAAGTAGACCCGAAGCGCAAGCCGTAAGGAAGTGTGTGTTTGCCACCTCTCGTTTAGTCCTTAGAATATCCGCTGGATTGCGGTGCTTCTATATGAGGAATATATGATGAAAAGATGCGAGATGGTGGTACTTGGAGTGTTCAATAGATGGACGAACAGACACACAGACAGATTCGTGGATGGACGCATGAACGGACGCAGAGGCGGATGCATGAACGAACGCCGGGATGGACGCACGAACAGACGCACGCACGGACGGGCGGATGGACGCATTGACGGTCACACAGACGGACGCATGGACGGACGGAAGCAAGAACGAATGGACGGACGAATGCTTCGCCCCACTCTCCATCATTCACTCCGTGGATATGCTGCCATTTTTTTTTCAGCACATAAAGTCTTATGTGCTAGACTACCTCTTTAATCTTTTCTTCTTGCCATTACGTATGCCTACGCACGTACCTCGAAAATCGAGCAGTACGAAGCCGTAAAAGAATCAAGGTGTGTTAGATGACGTGGTATCATCTGTTCCTGAATGTCTCCCGAATAACTGGAATGGGTATAAAAGTAGTCTACAAAAAATTTTGCTATTTTATACGTGCCCTGAAGATACCAGTTGCGGTTACACTAAAAGACTGGTGCTGTCTGGTACGAAGCAGCCACCGCTGCTCTGTGTATACGTGAAAGGCTTTGCACGACCAAGTGAAGCAGATAAGTTCACAGTCGTCCGCGTCTCTACATTTTCCTTAAATGTCAGTGAAAATGCATGACTGCGGTTGCTTTCAGCAAGGAAAAAAAAAGGACAGTTTTCCGGTTCTTTTCAACTTATTTATTACTATTGATAGGAATTCCAGTTTATAAGCTGAATTAAGAAAACCTCAAGGTGACAGAGACGACTCGACACTCTCCAGCAGTCTCTCGTAAAGGACTGTCTACAAGCACTAAAGGAGTGGTTAGGCATTAAACCGCCAGAATCAGGTCTACATGTCTGTATATTATAAGCGACGAATATTTGCTCAAGTTGTATGAAGAACAGACGAATTTAGTGCGAAAATGTCACATATTCTATGACCGTGAAAGTATATATACGCGAGGCTTGTGCAAAAAGACGTGTGCCCTACTTAGATTGTGCACTGCACCACACTAGAGACGGAACAATTTAAACTGGGACCTTTGATGGAGATAAAAAAGAGAGGAAAGAAGGAAGTGACTCCATGAAAGTACTGCCACCTTTGCGGCTGTAATAACTATAATTTCATTTCAGTGCTTTTTTTTTTCGACATACGGCCTTACGGGCGCAAGTAGCTATAGCCGCGACGATCTCTGACAGTTACGGTACGCATGGCCCCCTACAGGTAGTCACAGGGAAATTTTGTGTTCTTTGCGAGATACTTGCACGTAGTGGATGTCCACCCCGAGGCCTCTCTAGGCCTGGACTTGACCACGAATGCCCCGTACTGCTTTTCGTAAGATGCTTTTGTAAAATGCGATGATAATTTAACCTTTCTCCAGTGTCACTTGACGTGGACGCTACTACAGAGCAGTAGATGTCGCATACAGTTGAGGGCTTTAGATCCGACTGTTGCCTAGTTCCTGTTGAAATGTTGTAGGCCCGTGTACTCAGATTTGGGTGCACGTTAAAGAACCCCAGGAGGTCAAATTTTCCGAAGCCCTCCACTGCGGCGTCCCTCATAATCATATGGTGGTTTTGGGACGCTAAACCCCGCAAATCATCATCAAATTGTGTTGCCTAGTTCCAACACTCTCGCGCTTTTTGATTCCCTGGTGACATGGAATTGTTCCTCACCTGACCTCCACCAAAAGTGGTGACTTCGTAAAATAACCCTCACACAGTAACTGTAACTTGAGTTACATGTATAACTCACCCCCTTCTGCGTGGCTCTGCAATAACCGAGAAGCTATAAACTAAACAAAATTAGCTTGTTCACCTTTTGCTTAAAGTGAGAACTGACACTGTGTCTGGGGTGCCTTCCGTTCTGAATGTACAACTACATTCGATAGTGTTATGACCGGCGTCAGCAGGCGCCATGCTGTCGCTGAAAAGCGTAGCCGGGCCGCGTTCCCACGCCTGGAACTCCAGTTTTCTCGGAACCAGCGTCCAGAGATGACGGGGGAGCGGCGCTCTTTTAATCCCCAAACAAGTAGCCGACTCGCCGAATGTCTATGCTCGCCAGCTATTGTCCCTGCTAGCCGGCGGATGAGACGTCCTGTCGCCACGAAGCTGTAAGCCGTTCCGGAGGGGACAACAAAGAGCGTATTTCTTTGAAGAAACGGCGACCGCCGCCACAAAGTGCCCGGCTAATTGAGCGGACCGTTTGGCGGACCGTTTGATGTCTGCTGTCCGAAGCTTGGGACCCCTCGACCAGCGACATACACGACGAGCAAGAGCCTCTCTGGCGCCTCCTTTAAGTGCAGTGATCTTGACTCGAAATTGGATGTTCACGTGCGCCGTGCCTGCTCGTACCTTGCACCGGTCGTGTGTGTGTGATTGGTGTTCCCCGCAAGAAGGAGGAGCCCGACAGGGCTTATAAGGACGCCGCAGAGTGCAGGACGTCGCTCTGGACCAACTAAAGGTTCAACCACCACGTTCGTAGTTTGTGAACGCTCTGAACCTTGCTCTGAACCTTGCTCTGAACCAACTAAAGGTTTAACCACCACGCTCGTGGTTTGTGAACTCTTAACCTCATGCTGTAAATATTTGTAATTAGTGCCATAAACCTGTTTGTTTTTCGTATCCCCATCTTGTAAGCGGTCGTTTCCTCAACCCGAAGCTACACCACGCTACCACAGCACCCCGGGATCACGACAACTGGTTGGCATCGGTGGGATACGAATCAGCACCCCGAGCCTCAACAACTGGTTGGCAGCGGTGGGATACGAATCAGCACCCCGAGCCTCAACAACTGGTGGCAGCGGTGGGATACACCTTCCACCCCGAGTTACAACAACTGGTTGGCAGCGGTCGGATTCGAAGCTACAAGTGACAACAACAGTCGGCCCAGGAGAAGCAGCTGGCTCGAGACGTGGATCACGTATGGGTGAGTGCTTGGCTTTTCCTTTGAGTGAACCAGGTTCTAAAAGAGGGTTAAATTTTAGAACTGGTAGTTAACTTTGCCGAAAGACTCAGTTTCGCCGTTTCGGAAAGTTATTTTGGAAGTAGCGAGCACTCAGAACGATCATGGACTTACGGGAGCTGCAGAAGTCAGACTTGTTGCTGTTGTGTGAGGAATTGGGGATCGATACAAAGGGTTTGGCACGAAAACCCATAATCATTCAAGCGATTAATGATTTGGGGGCTGATGATGAGGAACTAAGTGAAGAATGGGACCTCATCATCGAAAGAAAACTAAGAGCAGCTCAGATGGAAGGAAAGAGTGAAGACGAAAGAGAAAGCCTCAAGCTAAAGTTTTTCAAACAAGACTATGAGTTGAGTATGAGGTTGGGACGCCAGCAAGGAGTACTCGAAAATGAGGCAGAGTTCGAGATGTCTAGGTACATGCAGCCATATGAGGTATCATGGGATATGGGCCTGTATCTTAGACTCTTTGAACGAAAGTGTAGTCAACTTAAATGTGAGCGAGACACCTGGTCTCAGAAGCTACGCACGGTTCTGCCCTGCGAGGCAGCGGATGTTGTTGCGCGACTCAGTGAGCAGCACGCGAACAACTACGAAGTTGTTAAATCAGAGCTAATCAGAAGATTCGGAACTTCTGTTAGCCAAAATAAAGAAAGAATCAGACCGGAGTCTGAAAGTGAGGCGCGTCACAAAGCGCTGGAAGTTGTGGCGCGTCATGAAGCGCTAGAAACAGAGATCGCGCCAGAGAAGGGCCCGCATATTCTCGAATGCATCCATGTAAATGATGTAGAGAACGAGGCCGTGGCCGGTCTGGAGGTGGGGACGATGTCGAAAGACGCTCCTTGCGTGGATGAAGAGGGTTCCAGCAGCCCTAATGGGCCCAGTAATGAGCTGAAAACCTTCTTCGTGCCTCAAGGGGACCTTTCGACATTGTCAAATTTAGGCATGGTTAGCGCAGTGGCTGATGAGGGCAAGAACGCCACGCTTCAGCAGTGCAGCGATAACACCGAGCAGGTTTGCAAACATCGCAGAAAAAGGAAGAAGCGAAAGCGTTCGGCACTGCCTAAGCATAGGACTAGTCCCACACCGTCCCGCGAAAGACGAAAGGGTAGGCCACTAATCCGTTTAAGGAAACGTCTATGGGGCTGTTCATGGAGGCACAAGCGGCGAGCCAGGTGTGGAGGGAGAAAGGGAGGTGCGTCACCCCAACGAAGCGCGCGGTTCAGCTCAACAACTTCGGAAAAGCGGCCTTTGCCGAAGGGTCAGAGTCGAAAGGGCAGAGTGGCTAAATACCGCGTAGGGGAGAACACAAAAGAAAAATGGCACAGGCTTCCCCCCTGCTTCTGGCACCCCTTTCACATTACCGAAGAAAGCCGGCTGAAGTGCAGAATGAGGCGTGACGGCAGGACACAACCTAACGTTCGTGTGTTTAGTAGCCTCAGGCCTGCTGCAAAACAGCCGGGACCGCGACCCCATCGTGTGCGATTAAAAGCACCATGAGAAGAGGGTTCACGTTCAGTATGAGTAACTTTTGCACAGGCATGTTAAATATTGTTACTCAGTGTTGCATTGGAGATGCAAATTATAGTCATTTTAATTGTGTATAGGTTACAAAATTTGATGTAAAGTTTGAAGAAAGAAAACCGCCGAACTAGAAGATCATTAATCATTTGTACGAATATACCGAGAAGGTAAAAACTAAAAAAATTGTTGTTTTTTTTTAGTGTTTCAAAGGTTTAGTTTAATATCGTATGCCTTTACTGTCATGTGGATGTGGCGTGAATTGGCATTTAAGGAAGAAGATATTAACATAGACCAGATGATTTCGTAAAATGGTTAAGTTTGGCGCAACACAGTGCAGTTGTCGTTGCGCGTTATGAGATTTGAGAGCCATTGGTGCACAGTTTTAGCGAAACCCTATGCAATTGTTGTGAGGTGCTTTTGATGAGTATCGCACCCAGGGTTACTTTTGTGTTGTTCACTGTGCGTTACAACGTAACGTAAGAATAAGTCGTTAGACAAACTGCGAAGGAATAAGCGTTTGGTTGATAGCGCCGTGTATTTTGTAGTGCTTAGAAATGAGAGTAATTGAAGGCTCAGGAGAGCCCAGTGAGATTTACTCAGAGGCATTAGCAAAGGCAGTTTGCTTCAACCGGGCGAACATTCTAGAAAGAAGTGTTTGTCTCTGTTTTGTTGGTCTTCTTTGAAGACAATTGATCATTGATCATATGAGCAGATCAAGCTTTCTCCAACCGCTGAGGTAGACCGTTAGGTCACAGCTTAGGTTAACCTTTCAGGGGGCTGGTGAGCTTTATGTCTCAGTGGTAGACAATTATGGGCGGCCGTAAACAAAGACGGACGTTCGGACAAAGGTAGCGCTCACTGAATCCGAGTTCCTGACTGATGCTCTCAGCGGGACAGAACCGATGAAAGTAGTCAGCGATGAAAAAGAGCCTGCTGTTTTATATCAGGACGACAATGGTATCAAGCAAAGCTGCGCTTTGCTTGCACCAGAATTTGGGCTCTCGTGGGATAACGTACTGCGCTTCAGGAAATGAATGCGCTTGCCTTGTGTAGGCCATTCATCAGTTGCAGGTTATCTCAGAGGTGCTAAATTTAAAGTAGGGACAGACCATTTTCCCCTTACTTGGCTGCAAACCGTGACATAAAAGAACAGTCGCCTTGTGAGGCAGAGCTTGATTCTTCGAAAATACAATTTTGGCTTTAGGTAAAAGAAGGGCAAATTGAATGGAAACGTTGACACGCTCAGCCGCCATTCTGGGGTGCTCTTTCTGTATCAAAATTGATATTTTAGTTTTTTTCGTGCATCTTATGTAAATTTGTAAGGTAGCACGTCCGGTTTTTCAGCTCAAGTGAGTCCTGAGAGTTTTGAGTGTGAGCTTTTGTTAAAGCTAGGAAAGGAAAATTGGTTTCCATCCCTCTTTTGGCTTGGTTTGATCGAAGGGGGCCGAGTGCTTGCTTGTGCATGTGGTCCAGTTGCAGAAACGGTGTCGAAGATTCGGCCTTTACTCAGACCATGCCACAAGCGAAGGCGAGTTCTTGGGATTCGACTACGGACCCTTTCGTCGTCCCTGCGAGCAGCAGTGTTGACCGCTGCCCTCCGTGACTCATCTGGCGAGGGGGAAGCTGTTATGACCGGCGTCAGCAGGCGCCATGCTGTCGCTGAAAAGCGTAGCCGGGCCGCGTTCCCACGCCTGGAACTCCAGTTTTCTCGGAACCAGCGTCCAGAGATGACGGGGGAGCGGCGCTCTTTTAATCCCCAAACAAGTAGCCGACTCGCCGAATGTCTATGCTCGCCAGCTATTGTCCCTGCTAGCCGGCGGATGAGACGTCCTGTCGCCACGAAGCTGTAAGCCGTTCCGGAGGGGACAACAAAGAGCGTATTTCTTTGAAGAAACGGCGACCGCCGCCACAAAGTGCCCGGCTAATTGAGCGGACCGTTTGGCGGACCGTTTGATGTCTGCTGTCCGAAGCTTGGGACCCCTCGACCAGCGACATACACGACGAGCAAGAGCCTCTCTGGCGCCTCCTTTAAGTGCAGTGATCTTGACTCGAAATTGGATGTTCACGTGCGCCGTGCCTGCTCGTACCTTGCACCGGTCGTGTGTGTGTGATTGGTGTTCCCCGCAAGAAGGAGGAGCCCGACAGGGCTTATAAGGACGCCGCAGAGTGCAGGACGTCGCTCTGGACCAACTAAAGGTTCAACCACCACGTTCGTAGTTTGTGAACGCTCTGAACCTTGCTCTGAACCTTGCTCTGAACCAACTAAAGGTTTAACCACCACGCTCGTGGTTTGTGAACTCTTAACCTCATGCTGTAAATATTTGTAATTAGTGCCATAAACCTGTTTGTTTTTCGTATCCCCATCTTGTAAGCGGTCGTTTCCTCAACCCGAAGCTACACCACGCTACCACAGCACCCCGGGATCACGACAACTGGTTGGCATCGGTGGGATACGAATCAGCACCCCGAGCCTCAACCACTGGTTGGCAGCGGTGGGATACGAATCAGCACCCCGAGCCTCAACAACTGGTGGCAGCGGTGGGATACACCTTCCACCCCGAGTTACAACAATAGCCAACAAGCACCGATGAAGGGGAAAAAAATCAATCTCGGTGCATTGTACGCTTTCGATACTTCAGAGTTATTTTGTTTTGTTTTCTTATCCTCTCTCCGTTAGAAACTTGTTCCAATATATATATTGCCAGCATGCTTATTTCTTTCGAGAGCTTAGGTAGGGATAAATATCTCATAAAGGAGAATACTGGCGCTTCTGTACGTTTTTGTTTACCGGGCAACATCATCAATTATTTAGCAGATGTATCGGCCTTGTCGTCACGCGCTTATTTTATTATCTAAACTATGCCACGATATACGATGGCATTACAATACGACCTTCTTACCACTGGAGCACGAGCTTCTTGGTGGAGGGATTTAAGTCACCACTTGGTTTCCGCAATCGTTTAATACGCACAAAAATAAAACTAAACATGACCACGCGAAATGAGCGCGCATAGTCGCACGCTTACTTAAGCCGCAATGAAAGAAGGAAGACTAAAAAACACTGCTGTCGCACAACTAGAGATACGAGTGAATACCCTACATGGTCCTCGACGAGTGTACTGCGCAATATTCTGTTTAGACGCCATGTTGGCGACAGTGTGCGTCCATGCATGCATATCGTATCAAGAACAGGTACAACGACACTCTAGAGATAAAACAGCTAGTTCAGTATTAAGTTGCGATAAGTCATGCCACTTGTGTGCGGCGCCACTGGGATTTCCTACGCGAACCACTGCAGATTCCATGCCCTGATATGCCTTGCACTGGAGAGAAAGGGCCAATGCCACGGTTCTGGCCCCTAATTCAATTCTGTTCTGAACCTGTATGTACAACGGGTTATTTGTGGTTCAGCGATATTATTTGGCCGTTGATGGAGGCGGAAATGTTGTAGGCCCGTGTGCTCAGATTTGGGTGCACGTTAAAGAACCCCAGGTGGTCAAAATTTCCGGAGTCGTCCACTACGGCGTCTCTTGTAATCATATGGTGGTTTTGGGACGTTAAATCCCACATAGCAATCAATTATCATATTATTTGGCCGTTGAATTGAACATTGAAACCTCCTGTGAACAGTGAGTGAACTGTATAATCTGTCTATTCTTCCTTCTTGCACAATTTATTGAACACTTCTATAGTACCACAGCATCTATAGCCGATTTAGCGAACATAACCTCCAAAATGTCAATGGAAGTGTCTGATTAACTGTTATTTGGGAACTAAGAAACCTCACTTATAAAGCACTACGCGAATCAATGGCCGATCTAGTCGCTGGTTACGCGGCTTTAGAATTTCCTATACCAAGCGCGGGCTACGTCATCATTCCAGCTTCAAGGTTATGTATGAGACCACTGAGCCATCATATAGGAAGTAATCACCGACACGATTGCTCTTGTACTTAGTCATTCAGGTGCTTCACAAAGACGAATTTCCAGTCGACTTAAGTACACCAGTTATTTCTGAACAATAACGGTCGTGACACGTGTCCGTTTTGTCGTCAGAAAGACCTCGCCTCATGCTTCTAAACACGTACAGTCACTGCGCGGAATTCGTCAGGCTGGTACCGGTAGCGGCAGCCTGGGGCTTTCCGACTCTCTTCATCGGCTCTCTATAGGCAGAGCGTCGTCCTCGGTGCGATAAATCTTTCCGAATACGCGATGCGTGGTCGCGGAAAAGAACGGAACATTCGTCGTTTCGTAGTCTCGACACGCATTCCCGAGCAGCAAACGACGACTCGTACGGGTGACCTCCGACGAGCTCGCGTGGATCGCGCAAAGTCTGTCGATTGTTTTGACGGCCCTCGCGATTCTTTTTTCCGCGTGCGCCAAAGCCTTAGCCACAACGTAAACTCCAAAAAGCCTCAGACGCGCTGGGCTGGTCAATGACACTTAGTCGAACGCTTCCGTGAGCCCTTGCAATTCGCGTTGTGGCTCTTACGGTATACACGTGAGATCTGGATCAGTAGGGAGCCTGATATTTGGCTCTTGACCGGGCTCCGATAATTGTCGCATATGACGTACCGGTGCAAATTGAAGCCTGGCTATGAGTAAGGGACACGTCGTAAAATCGAGAACTTCAAAGGGAAGTTCAGACAAAGTTCTCGCAACGTTTACCTGGCAAGCGTGAACAGTTGCCTACACTTTGCATCATCTTCGTCTTGAATCTGTCCTATTTAACGAGGCTTCCGACAATAAATGACAGAAGGAAATTCTCTGGGAGCTTTTTTCTTTGACACAACCTAATTACAACATGCAGCCGCAGAAATATGACCGCTGGTAGCTATGAACATGTTGCTTTTGACAATACGGTAGATCTGAAGGTTCTCAGTAAAAACAGCAGCGATAAAAAATCTTCGCTATTGCAATCGTCAGGATACTTAACTAGAACCTTGAAGGCAACTTGAGAGAAACCAATGTGTAAATACTCCTGTCTACCCATTCCTTGCACGTCCATAGGAGAAAGCCACGGAAGATTAGTTACCAAGATTTTATCGGGCTGCAACGCATGCAAGGAACACAACAAGGTATCTTGAGCATCTTTCCTCAACGACCTTTTAAAGTAAGGTGAGGTGGTACTAACTCGATGCTTTCTATTGATCACCGATGCAGCCAGAGTGTGTGCGGCATCTTATCACATTCCTCGCGATTTCAGCCGTGGTAAGTTGGCGGCCACCAGCTGTGAACATGACGTCATCAGCAAACATACTTGGCCGTTTTTATGATGTATTCGCTCGTTAAAAGCACGCGCGCTGCTTCTAGAGAGATTTTTTGTCTCATTTTTATTCGGATAACGAGTTAAGTTTGCATTTGCTATGCCGAACGAACACACATATATTACCGGCATCTCCCTGAATCCTATTGATTCATTTTACTTATTAGGACTACTACAAGCACCTGCCTCAGAAACTGAAGGAACAGTTGCAGTTGCATGCATATGCAGATCAGCTCATTGAAGCCCTTACCCCCGGTTGGACCCCAAAATCATTATTGATTTCATTGGACGTGATTCTCAGGGACTTTGAAATAATCGCCATTTGCAGTATAAGCAATTCATGTATTAAAACACTTACAACGCCGAATGTCCCACATATGGCTACAAGGTTGGGGCAGTAACAGAACTTTCACTACACTATCAGTCATGGACTACCTAACAAGTTTTGTGCCAGTGGCTCCCAGCACTTTCCTTGAACGGCTGCATGCACCCATTCTAGGCGTATTTCGTGACCTCGAAATCGACCAAGAGCGCAGACTTTTGCGAAGGTCGCGGAAGTCTACGTATGCTCGTTCACTTCAGGAGGTGCTGCACTGCGTACAGAAATTCGAGATAGTTAATTTATACCTCACGCCCGCCGGCGGCGAGGTCAGCAGAGGACACGTGCAGTTAAACTAGTACATGTCCTGTCTCCGAGGTGATCGAGGCAGTCGAGGTTCGCAAGATCTAATCGTCATTCTGCATCGCGCACGCAGAATTGTCTAGACAGCATCATAAATCGATAGCGGTTCGAAGGCTATCGCACCGTGCAGTTTGGATACACGCCCCACTTTCGCTCGCCGCCGACGGTATGTGAAAATCAGACTGGGTTGTGTTGCGGGGATATGGAAAACGCACTGTGCGCTGGGCATCACACGTCGTCGAACGCATGTACGTAGTCATTAGCTTTCGATTGCAGCTGCTTTAAACAAAGACTGGGATGTCGCTAGTTCACGCCTATGGACACTGTCATCTCTTCATGAATTCCCCCCCCCCTTGGAATAATAATATAATGATGCTAAAGTGTATAAATACTTCACTAAAAGGTTGGGAAGTTGTAGTAGAAGGATATGCTTCTGATGAGCAACATGCGCGCAGTTTGATAACCAGCAGATCACTAAACACAGCAATACTTAAACACGTTATCTAGTGTTGTCCAAAAGTTATCTGTGATCCTACAGCGCTGATGCACAACTGACGAGGTAAACGATTGGCTTGGTTTGTGGGGTCTTTCGGGTCAGCAGCCCTAAAACCGTAACAAATGGGCCACCGAAACGGTCAGAGAAACCGATTGATGTGCACGGAGCAGCAATATGGAAGCCACGAAAGCTATATACCCACCCGTCTGTTGGTCATGAGAAATGCTGGCAACATGTGGTCCAGGAGGGACGTGTCATTGACGAGCTTGACGTACATGTTGCAGTACTGTCCACTAACTGTCACGTGACCGAACTGGTCATGCACCACCGTCTCGACGCACTCGTCGTACGCGCCGATGTCCGAGATGGTGCCCTGGAACAGCCCGGAGGGGTACTTTCCGCTCGCGTCGATCACTGCAAAGAAAGCATAGGAAAAGGGCGCCTTTTAGCTATATGGAAAGCAGCCCGGGAGCACTTGGTCCCATCGGTATTGCCGCTGTAAGAATACGAAGTCGTGCACAAGAAAGGTGCAAGAAAGTTGCATAAGAATATTTATCTGATTGTTCCCGGGTCTTGTTTTCAGAGAAGAGTTTATTGATTAGAAAGAAGCTCAGGAAGCTGTGAGTTAATATGTTAGTTAAATGCTCATTACATCGTGAAGAGTAGCCTGTCATGTACTGAGAAAGGGAAGAAAGCTCATGTAGCACGTATTTAAAAAGAGAGAAAAGCAAGATCAATCATTCCAATGATGACCGACCTAAACGCTTTTTTGTTTGTTTGTTTGCTGGAGAGAAAATGCGTAGAAATATGTACAGAAGATTGTGAATGGTCACTCCACACTTCTACTTAGACGCATAATACGTGTAGAAAAAATAAATGTAATGTGTTTTTTTTTTTAACCTACGTATGAGTGAAACATGCTTCCAGTTTTTTTAGTGCTTCTGGCTTCGTTTTGCGAAGTCGAACCAATATTACACGGCATAATCATCAAGTGATGTCCTGAATGTAGACATGTAGACATGTCCCTATGTAGACAGCCAGCCGATAGTTACGAAGAAAATGATGCATGAAAACGATACGCACACACGCTTTACTATTCAGTTTAAGCAACACGTTCACACTCGGACTTTTTAAGATTACTCAAACACTTGTCTTCTGGTAACTTCGAGCTGTCCAGTCATCGCGGCCCCTCTTTATCGCTTTTCCTCTGATTTCCCTTCCTCCGCTTATGTGCGTTGTGGCACTGCTGTGGTTTGTGAAATGCTACAACGAACACTGTGTACGCGTTGTTAATCATAGTATCGGTTGCCGTTCTGGTTGCATTGCTCATTGTATCAGAAGTTCCGCGTGGTCATTGAGTGCGTTGATTGACAGTAACGTGTCAATGCGTGCATCGTACAATGGTGGGCGAAATGGGCACGCCAGGCGACGCTTCCAACGCAATCGCGTCCTTATTACGTTCCGCCTCGCTAAAGCTGATGTTTCAGGAGTATGCAGCCGAGCTGTCAAAAAACAAAGGCATGCACCTCTGCCGGTCTTAACAGCAGGCTTGATCCCGCATTGGCTACGAAACGACTCGTGCTCAAGGACGACTGATTGCACTCTACGCAAAAAAAAAAAAACGCGTTCGCTGAACACCGCACCGAGGGCCACATGACGCAATGGATTTCACAACTACGGCCAATTATATAGCGTTCGTGAATCGGAATTTCTCGTGCTTCTTGATTTCCCTGTTTACTTAACGCTTGAACAACACTTGCCCACATCGTAGCTTTCAAGATTACCCCCACATCAGATTCATTTTATGCAACTAAAATGTACGTATACACATGTGCAACGCATCGGTTTTACTTTGGAGGCGGATATGTTGTAGGCCCGTGTGCTCAGATTTGGGGGCACGTTAAAGAACCCCAGGTGGTCGAAATTTCCGGAACCTTCCACTACGGCGTCTCTCATAATCATATGGTGGTTTTGGGAAGTTAAACCCTACATATCAATCAATCAATCAGTTTTACTTCCTTCGACAATTTAGTAGCTTGTGGATATAATGTATGAAACTCTAAAACAAATTTTAGCGAATATTAAGTTGTGTTCACTAACTACACAATTCCTCGCTTTTATATTACCATTGGAACTTGACGGCAGCATCTCTTTGCGAGGAACTATAACCATATTATCAATTTCTCACCGTACCAACTGGTTTTGTTGGCACATGTGAAGAGATATAGACGATAGATCAAATGGCAAAAGTGCAGGCCGATGGCACACTATATACTTGTGTTAAAATTTAGTATCAGAGTTTCGTGTCCCAAAACCGCAGTCTGATCATTGCAAAAAAAGTGTGGCGTGGCGTTGACGAGCTCATGATTTCAGATAGTGTCCCGGCCACGGCTGTCACATTTTGATTAGAGGGAATGGCGGGCGTGGTTTGCGAGGAGGATACTCGTGTTGCCGGATTGAGGTCACGATAAGTAGTCCTGGGATATGAAAACTATAGTCGTGAATACCTGTTTCCGGAGGCCTGAATTTAGTATGAAAATTTGCGCACAAAATCTCCTGTAGCCAAGCTTATCTGTGCTATCATTGGGAGTCGCACACGCTCAGCGCTTTCGAACGACACCTCCAGCTGCACATGACTCGGAAGTGTAAATTAGGCGAGCGGTGCAACTGGCTGAGGCCCGTGACTTGGGACTCCAAGCAATGTGCTCCTGAATTTCCCCTTTTCTGCCCCCTCCTTAAAACAAAATCTTCTTCGGCTGCTGCTCCTGTTGCTTCACGTGCGCTGTCTTTGCCAAGATTCGCTTTCATCGAGAACACAAATCATGGCGCCAGGCCAATCTGATAGGAATGCATCGAGCGTCCGTGGCAGTAATCGATAGATTTGGAAACCCTTGGCCATGTTGCCGCCGGCCTCGGTGAGCGTTCAATGTCTCGGGCGCGAGAGTGATGCTATTATGCAACTCAACGCCGTCGATCGCCTTGGTCAGGATCGCAGAACGAGCACCGGTCAGCGATAAACACAAATATTTCGCTCTGCAATACGGAGACAGAATAGCGCGGCTGTGCACCGAGGGCAAAGGCTCGTCCTTTCGGCTCCTCCGTTGATATACACACACTGATTCCCTTTCCTTTACTGATAAGAGGCCTCAAGTTTCACGGAGGACGTGAAAATTAACCGTTCTCTAGGTCAAGAGATTAGCGTTTTTGTACAAAAATATCGGCTACATACGAATACTGACCCTGATATTCGTAAAATTGGGGCTATTCGCGGCAACCCTGGGGCGTCGATCGGTTTGATTATGCACGTAACGAACGTCACAGATATGAACAGCCCGCATTTTATGGGACTTCTTATCGGCATCCGATACCATCGATTTTGCAACAACATTCCGCGAGCGTTCGCTTTCTCTTAACTATCTATTTCTTCAATTTGAATTACAGTCGTCCATGGAACACGGCACGCTAGAGAACGGTTCGAAGCGTTTCGTGACATGCAGCTTGCTGTAGGCGCAGTATCTTACAACCCAGTGCTTTGCTAAAACACCACGCGTTGCAGTATCCATACCCAGTGATTGAGATAAAACGAAAACGGCAGTTCTGTTGAGGTGTCTTGATCGACAGACACCTTCTCCGGGCGGCCTTCGGTGTATCCACTGGCCGTGAGATATTCCTGTAGCCCGACATTTAAATCAAGGCGCTTCCACCTCACAGCAGTACTATATTGTGAGGGAAACAGGTCGGGGAAAAGGCATTGCTAGTAATAACCATGTCCCCCCCCCCCCTCCTGAATAAAGGCCGGTAGCGACCTTCTCCTAATCGGCTATCAATGCGACGCGGAAAGGAAGCCGACGTAGCCGTTACCGTGTCAGATCGAGGGAGGCGCAACGCCTATAGGCCTTTTCTCGTGTATTGTGGGATGCCGCGGTGCCGGCAATAAAAGCCGCCCCTGCGCGAATAAATGAGACGTCTCGTGGAAATGTAAATGGTGTTGTTTACCTCCGCGACGGAGAACTCTTTATACGATTCCGTGTCCCGAGGAGTCATTCTGACAAGCGCTCGCGAAGATCGCCCAATGGTTACATCCGGAAGTGAGTGCGCACAAGGACCTGTTTTTTTTTCTTCTTTTTATTTGTTGCAGTGCTCATTAGGCTCCCAACGTGATTATATGTAGGCCGTGCTGTAGAAGGCTGTTGCCTCCACGTCATCTACGGAAACGACCGATGATAAGTACGAAATGTCCCAGCAAAAGGACACATCGCATAGATTCAGGGAAACGCAGCCTAGAGGTCATCGTCGAAGCCCTTGAAGCTGCTTTGCTGCTTTCTTTCACTTCTTTATACTGCGATGTTTAGAGATGGAGGGATGGGCTTATAGATGAGTGAGCACACCCATTATAACTGGGCGTCCAGATTCAGTGGTCTGTTTTCTTTATTATTATTTAGTCCAGCTGTCATTCACGTAAGCGAATATTTTACTTTGACTGTTCTCTTTTTTTTTTTTTGAGGGTGCATTTAAAACCCATTTGTAACATAGAAAAATGTGTTTTTTAAAGTGCAATATGTACTGCGCACCAACAGATAAGAGGCCACAACGAAAAAAAAAGTGGTGACACTGTATAGTTCTATGCATCATCGCTGTAAATGTAATATATTAAAAGCAAGCTAACAGCGTCTCTTCTTTCTCATAGTTGATTTTAAGAAGCGATTACGTCATTTGGACCATAACGACGTTCGGGGAAAATGAGACCAAGTTGCCTGTTTGTATGGTGGTGGAACTTGGTTTTGAAGCGCAAACTCAAAGTGCCTTGTATAATTTTCATCTTTGACCATTTCCTTAAGACTCCTTTGCGATGCCTCGAACATGGTACGAGAACGCTACAAGTTTCAAATCCGAGCGGCAGCATCCAGTTTGCAGCATAGTATAACCCGTTTTTAAGCACCACAATGACAATAAAGACATCCTCAGCCCATTCATCTAACGCTGTTGCTGAACAGCTTCCCATACGAGTCAGTAAGCAGGTATCTATGCATAGACAACTGATAGACAGGTCTCCATTTTCTACCCGAGATGTAGATGATGGAATATTATTGTGTTCTACCTACATCTAAAAACAACCGTACAATACCGTTACATGGAATGACACGCCCGTGACAGAAAAACGAGGCTATTATTTCAACTGAACGCCAACGGAACTCGCAGTATATGAGCAGTACGAGAAAACACACGACGTCTACATAAACTTGACTTCGCGACAGTACTTCCGAATAATGTTAAGTTAGGTACATTACACTTGTGTGCCAGAATATTCGAAGTATAGAAAAACCATCAGCCATGTGCCACAGCTTCCACCCGGGTCCTTCGACGCTTTAAATATATTCAAAGGCCCTGCTTACACCTATAGTGTCAGCCCGGCACATTAAAATGCAGACAACCAGACAATGCCCGTACCAGGCGTCTCCAGCTCATTAAATTCTTGATGCATAGCCAAACTCAGAGCGTGCGTCCGGGGATTTCACGTTGTGGTCTCGTCACTGCTGCTTGAAATGAAACGGAGTGACTTTGTGAAAACAGGGTCACCCGCTGCGGGACAACCTGTATTGCGTCTATAGCCTCAGTATTTCCACGGCTGAAGTGGGCAAGCGGAAAGTCAGGGCTGTGCCTCTGCGCTTCGTATAATAAGGATATGGCTAGTATACATTCGACAAGGTCATCGCCGGAAGAACGGCTTAAGTGTAGCACCTGACGAAAGGAAGGCAGTATAGAATACGCCGTACAGGAATGTGAAGAAACAGCTGTGCTTCCTAATATCTCGATCTCCTCGAACAGGAGAATGGGAGCACGTGACGAAAAGAAGGGATTCGTGATTGAACGGGTCGTGCGCGGTGTCCCGGTCGAAAACGATTTTGCGCGCCAATAACTCTAAGATCCGCGTTCGTTCGATATTTTTATCTCTCCTTTTGGTACTCTTCTGGAGCCTTGAACGAAGTCGGACCTATAACATAGAGTTCTCGTATCACCCGTCAAATCTCAAGAGCTTTCTACGGCGTCAAGTATATTTAATGTATTCTTTTTTTTTTCTTGGTCTCGTCAAGTCATGCGCAAAGAGGCTCTGCGTTTTCATGCCTGGAAAGATAGAGTTGGCGTGTGTAATGCGAAAGTTACCCTGGGCCACTCTCGTGGTGGATATTTGAATGGCTTCTATATTTGTCATACTCCTACATATACCTATCAACACCTAAGCAAAACTAACAAAAAATCAGTGATAATAATTTTGCCCGCCTGCGAAACGCACATGCAGCACTCCCTTTCGCAGAACCTGTCCCTTTCACAAAGTTATGATGAAAACTCTCACAGCTTTCCACTTGGCAACTTTCGCTGTTAAGCAAGAGATGAATGGATTCCTTCTCAGGCATGCAAAAAAACATCACAGCATATGCACGGTGTGAATGATGATGAGTGGGGCGAAGCGTCCATCAGTCCGTCCGTGCTTTCGTCCGTTCATTCGTTCTTGCCTCTGTCCGTCCGTTCATCCGTCTGTCTCTCTGCATGTCCAATCATGCGTCCGTCTGGCCGTCCGTCCGTCTGTCCATCTAGTGAACACTCCAAGTACCACCATTTCGCACCTTTTCATCATATATTCATCATATACAAGTACCGGCATCCAGCGGACATTCTAAGGACTAAACGAGACGTGGCTACAACTACAAACACAAGACGAACAACCCACGGCGTAAGGAGCTTCGCTCCTAAAAAGCGCACATAGCTACGGAGGTATTCAAAGGACAATATTCAAGTGCTCCGAACAGTGCCTCAGTGCACTTCCGTACGCCCAGTATCTCTTGTGACCGCGAAAGATGTCGCTGAGAGGTCACTCGCGCGGAGCATTTGCCCCCCGTGACGGTAAATACCGTCGGATGGCTTTCATGACGCTCATCGTCATTGAGACTTGGCACCAACCTGAAAGTGCTTCGCACTCTGACCTCTGTAAACGACGAGAACGGACCGACGTGAAGACGTCTCAAGGGCAGAAAAACACCCATGTGAAGATAAATTTAGGCAGCACGATTTCTAAAAGAAGGTTTCCCGCCTCTGTGAAAACAACGTGAATATTGACATTTGGTCCTGCGTGGCCGTTGGAGAAACCCTATGGCATGACGTTGTCGAGGGCTGTCACAACATGGTCGAAGGAGTGAGCGAAAACAGTTTTAAAGCTAACAAAATATCAGAGAGAGAGACATCTTTATGAGAGTTCAAACTTAGACATTTAAATATAGCTTCTCCAGGAGGACACAGGCCAGCTGGTTGGCGAAGGCCGCTGACACTACCGCGCCCGACCTTGGTGCATGGGGAGTCAGGGTAGGGATGATTTTAGGGCCACGAGAAAAAGGACGTGTTCTACGTTTTCCTATACGTCTGTACGTGGGAGATTGGGGCACGATAGCTTGGAGCGGTAGCGTTAAAGAAATAGGGGGGCTGGAGTGATCAGAGTATTGGGGTGAATTGCTCAGAATGTGTGTTTGGACAGTGGAGAGGGAAGCAGAAATTTGCAGCAGTATGAACAGTCCCGCCAGCCTTCTATTTAAAGCTTAGTTCTCACAACATGTACACCACCAAAGTAACAGCAATCCTTAGCAAAAGGTTTTACACCAGTGTTCTCTGCAACAAATCCGTGAAAATATTACCCCCCCCCCCCCCCCATAAAAAGATGCCCCATTCTTAGCAAATTTTAGAATGAACAAACTCAGTAAATGGTTGTATAATACTAGACACGCAACGTAAACGTCTTCCATCAAAACTTGACCAAACAAAAAAAAATCGTTTGCATCATTTATCAAAAGGGTACTCGATAAGCAACAAACTTTATTTTCTGTGCAAGCGAGAAGCAATCAATTATCGTTAATCGATTTTAAAGTTTTGCCGCGTTCATGCTGCAGTCTATCTCGACGTAGATTTCCACTCGAAGTTCCGCAGCGTGAACGCTATAGACCCTTTCTGGTCTTGTTGTTAAGCGTTACGGCGTGAAGATGATAAACAAGTGGCGACTTTGCTGTCAGAGCCGTTCATCCGTAAGAAACGTTTTTCTGGCCAGTAAAGTGGACACAATGCCGTCCTCAAAAGACCACGTTTTGACGCAAGCGGCAGCGTTCATAGTGCGCTTCCCTGAAGATGTTTTCCGCGAAATGCGAATCGGGCAATGTAAGCGCGCACGTAAACAAGAAGAAGAAAACATTTTTCTAAAGTCTGTACCTCTCAGTCCTCGGTGCGAAACACGTTTATTGTATTGTTAAGAATGATTTCTGGTGAAGCCCATGCTCGGCTAAGTGCTCTACAAGGTTGTCTGCTTCGTTCTTATTTCGATGTGATTAAACCTTGAATTCTGAAATTTCACGTGCCAGAACCAATATATGATTATAAGGTATTAGACGCGGATTCGGGAATAATTATTTCCACACTCAGTGACCTCAAGTGCACGTAAATCTGCACACAGGAGGTCTTCCCTTCCGCCGCCATCTATAAATGCGGCCGTATGGCGAGCAACTCTCGAATTGATTTCGCACAAATTTTAATCGTTACTTTAACGTAACTTCACTATACACTATCATTTGCACCTCGTGGATAACGATTCATATATTTATCAGAAGTCGCAAAATGAGCGCCGTTATCAAAGCACCGAATTATCGATAACTCGGAACTATAGCCGTACGTAGACACTCCTTGGTTAAGACGATTGGCTAGAACTTTCGCTCACAAACGGCCAGAGTCGGAGCCCATGTTCCTTGAAATAAACATACGTAGGTGGTATCAACTAGATGCTCTTTGCTACTCGGCCCAACCTATCGAGTGCCAGCGCTATCGCTCGCCAAACACGCGCGCACCACGAATACACTAAGAACAAGGAGCTGTAGTACTCACGCCTTACAGCCCACGGCTCGAGGTTCCGCATGTCACGCATGAATCGCAGCAGGCCTATGGTGCAATCGGGCGACACCTCTGTCCTCATGAGTCGACGCAACAGCGGCGAGCCTTCGGCCGACCGCATGGCCTCGGCTATCAGTTTCCGAGCTCTATCCATCATGTTCGGAGCACGTGTCGTCGTCGTGGTCGTCGTCGTCGTGCTCGGCATCGGCGTCGTCGGCTGCGAAGATGCGGGCCTGGAGTCCACACTTCCGGAGGCGATGGCGCCCTTTTCGGAGGGAAATTCGACGTTCGCGGACCCCGCTACGTGTCCGCACATGATCACCGCCGCCACGAACACGACGAGGTAGGTCCGACGACGAAGGATCCTTGGTGGGAACGCCATCTCTAGAGGCTCGTGTTTTCTGTGCTGGGCTACGCTAACACGAACTGCCACTGCGCTTCTCTCCGTCGCCTTTGAGTCCCTTTTCTGCGCAGGTAAAGAAATTCGGACTAGCTGCCACCAATGCGTCTAAGGACGCGTTTCAAGGAACTGAGCTGATTGAAAGTCGCTCCGATGAAAATACTTTCACCGCCCTCGAGGTCCCTTGTGCGAAACGGATAGCGCTGGTTTCGGAATGCTGCCGAGTCGAACTTGATCTCCTTGTATCAACGGATCAGCACTGACGAGGTAGGAGGAATCTTGCCGATTCGTAAAGATTCGCTATGACGGCACTTCCTTTTTCCCAACCTTGTCGCTACGCCGCAAAAGCTTTCCAAAACGGGATCCGATGTCTTCTATCGGGTGGCGATTCCGTACTCCGCACGTAATCGGCCACCCTTCGTGCGCCTAATAAAAGCAAGACTACTGGGTGCTCTTCGGAAGTGTGCGCGTTTTAAGAAGGTATACCCTTCGCCCAACGAAGTTTTACTGAGCACCTGAGCGGGAGAGACCGGCGTCCTTTCCTCCTCGCCCGACACAATAGTCGCGTTGTCTGTGTTTTCCGATTCGATAATGCGCTTCTTTGACCATACAGTCCTCTCTTTCTCATTCTTCCTCCCCATACTCGCACCCTCTCCCGCTCACGGTTTCTTCGCTCGACCTGTTGCCGTTACGCGCTGGATTACCCGCGTATTTGCGTCATCACAGTGAGAGAGATCGACCCTCTTTTTTTTAGGAAGCACGCCCCTCCATCAACGCGGTACGATATGTAAAAAAGGGAGAGAGAGAGAGAAGGGCGACAATTCGTGGAGGAGGAGAGCGTCGGTGTGGAAGGGAGTCCCGCCGGCGGCTATCTCTCTCTGTGACGAACGCGCGGTTTGTGTATGAAGCCACGCGCCGTTGGCGTTACCGTACGCACACACGCTCTGGGCACGCGTGACCTTGGAGCGATGTACGCTGGCGGCCGGTCGGCGTGAGATCGGCGGTGTTCTTGGCGAGGTTGGCGAAAGATAGCGAAAGCGGATAGAGAACGCGATAGCGAGTCAAAACGGTAAAAATGACTCGATGATCAAATAAACAAAGCTCAGGACCAGCGAATAAAAATAACGCGTAATGTGTACTAGCTCTCGACTTTTTTTATAACAACTAGGGGGAAATCGCGCATGGAGTGCTTGCTAGTAGGATTCCATGCGTGATAAACGGATACGGCAGCAGGAGGGAATTGGGACGTGATTACTTATTTTATATAAAAAAAAATCAACAGGAGTTAAAAGCCGAGAATCAAAATTTCAGTGATACGTACGCTGGTTTTCATAAGCTGCCCACGCAGTAGACCCCGCCTTACGTCGTGGGGCTATTTTAGGTCGATGCAGAGAGACATATTAGGGTGAAAGAGAGAAAGTCACTGTCGCGTGTCAAATGAGCAACCGGTGCAAGGTGCGTATACGCGGAAGAGATTGCTGCTGGCTGGAATGCCCGAAGGAGGGGAGTGGACACACGTCATGACCGTTCTCTCCCTCTATTGCTGCTCAATTTCTTTCTCTCTCTCTCAGTATACGGTGACCAGCCACTATGTTTGCTCGATTGTGTACCGCCGTGAGCGTAGCTCCTTCCGGTGCGCTGGGCGCCAATTTGCTCCGTGAGCAACGTACCGCGCTGGCGATGAATCAAGCCTGCACGAGCCGCTATTGTGCAGAACTTACGCAATTGTTTACAGCGACCTGGCACACCACTCACCGCCAGCCACGAAAAGGTGCCTATATAGTCATCAAATTACTTTCCCGTGGCTTGAGTTCCTCCGCGGAAATTCCACCCTTAAACTCAGGTGTGTAGCCACAGATACTTCTCGGGAGGAGGGGTCAACCAACACTTGCACATGCTCGCGCTTGTGTTTGTGTGTGAACGTGCATGTAAACATAAGTGAAATTGCAACGAAGAAGCAGTTCAAGTTGTGGGTGCTGCCTCTCCATTTCCTCTTCCTTCTGCTCATTCCCAAAGGAGCTACGGCATTTGTGTCATAGGCTAGAAAGTGCAGCCAGTGCCGCCATAATACCACAGGCCTTTCCCATTTATCCCTTTAGTTGAAAAGAAGAGGAGAAAGATGCACGACTGACGTGGGATGATCAACGCCTCAAAGAGTGAACATGTCCTGACAAAGGCTCCTTATAATTAAGGAGCGATAGTTTTATAGGGTTAGAGTATGATTTACCATGGTGTCACTGAAACTTTGGAAGACAGCAGCAACCACAAACTACGCGTGACATAATCCACTGGCCGTTTGAAATTAACGCACTAAGGATACCGTATGAATGACAAGGAGCCTCTGACAAAGATAGTTACACGGATAAAGTCGTTGGTTGGCCGGCCAGACGCACTTTCATTGCTCTGCACATCATTCCACAATGTGAATACAGAAATTTAAGGAATCCCCTGTCGTCGCTTCATGTTTCGCGTTGAATTCACGCCGGTCTCACGTTTGATACACATTAGCCGGGCCGTATGGATGCCTGCAACACCAACGCTTCCTTTCGCGTGAACGCCATGCGTCGCAGAAGGGCTAATTCGTACGTTCGAGCCAGCGAATCAAGTGACAACAAAACGCGAGCTTTGGAGCGCACATTCACCCAGTGTTATCGTTCGGTGTCACTGTAAATCGACCGTGGCATTGACAACTCACGCACGTGAATGAGTGACAGAGCAGTGTATAGTTGCGTACAATGTTTATTGGTAATAACTTATATGTTGTGTTGAGTTATGAATTTCGTTTCGCCCTCCTTTTTTGCTTCTTTGTGGTATTTCATCCAGCCTGAAGTGGACGAAAACGAAGTCTGGGCACGTCCACCTGTTGGTTGTTGGTTGTTTACAGTCGTCCGAAGTTCATTGCCGAGCATATCTGGACGCCTTCTACTGCACAAGTCAGTCATTGTGCGTGATCAACGTCATCAGCACTATCATCATGGCGTATAACGGGTACCTTGCCTGTGCTGTGCCGTGATGGCACAAAGGAAATGTGTGGTCTAGAACACGGTTGTTCTTCAACATCATGAGTGTCATCGTCAACGGCGGCTACGGCACACAACGCCAACGGAGACGCCTCAGAGCTTCGCCCCTGAAAGGAAAAAGCAATCATCATCACACCATGACGTTACCATGCGACGTCATCACTTTAAACCAACAGTGTTCACCCGCCATGGTGGTCCAGTGGTTATGGTGTTCCACTGCTGACCCGAACGTCGCACGACAGAATGCCAGCCGCGGCAACTGCATTTTCGATGGAGGCGAAAACCCTTGACACCCGGCCACTTCGATTAAGACGCACGTCAAACAACCTTAGGTGGTCGAACCTTCCGAAGCCTTCCACTATACGGTGTCCCTCATGACTACACCGTGGTTGGAGGACCGAGACGAAACACCAGTGCCGGAAGTGCAAACCAGTGGATTGCGCCGACGGGTTCAACGCTCACGCTACTCATGCGTCCAATGCTGACGCAAAGTGTTGCATGATCTTGAGTTTAAAACTGCCCAAGTTCAGCACAGAATGGCGCTTTCTCAACTAAAGCCGAAAAAATTGTGGTGCTTGACCCACCACAATTTTGACCGTTGAACAAGTAATTGACATCCTAGTGACCAGAGTAATACCGTGGTATGCACAAGAAATTAACATCGGCGCGTGCGCTGCTCCCACGAACGAAAGTTGGCGTCCACTGTACGCGCGTCTACGCATGATGGTACACGGCCAATGAGGTTTGCGGTATCGCCATTGTTGGCACGATCAAATTGTTGACGGCCTTGTTAATAGTGCCGGACAGGAATATAGTTATCCTGTTCATGAAAATTGTTCAATTTCATCGCTGCTAAAAAAATCACAGCATACCCACGAGGTGAATGATGACGAGTGGGGCGAAGCGGACGGACGGATGAATGGACGCACAAACAGATGGGCGCATGGAAGCACGAAAGGACTGATGCAAGGACGCACGCACGGACGGACCCATGGATGGATGGACGTACGGTTGAACGGACGCACGAACGGACGCATGGACTGACGCATGGACTGATGGACGCACTGAAGCACAAAATGACTGATGCACGGACTCAAGCACGGACAGACACATGGACGGATGGACGCATAGACGGACGCTTCACCCCCCTCAGCATCATTCCCTTTATGGATATGCTGTGACACCGTTTTATGCAATTCCTTGCCACTGGCGACTACGATTGATTTGATATGTGCGGTTTAACGTCCCAAAAAACCACCATATGAATATGAGAGACGCCTTGGTGGAGGGCTCCGGAAATTTCGACCACCTGAGGTGCTACGGGCGGCTACGACGGATGCAGCGAGCGCCCCAACGCCACCTACCCTCCCTTACCTTCACCTTAAATTAGCACAGAAAGAATCGATCAACACCCTCCTCCGCAGAGTTTACAAATACGTGCTAGGCATTGCAATGAATACCTCTAACGCACGACTCCACCAGACAGGAGTCATAAATACCCCATGTGAAATCCATGAAGCCCATTTAACAGCTCAATACGCAAGGCTCGCGACCACTAGCGCAGGTCGCCACATTTTATCATCTACCCGAATTAACTTCACCTCACTCAGCAATGTTAAATACAACATTCCCCAAAACACACGCAAACAATTACTGATACCACCCCTTCCTAAAAAATCATGCATCCAACATATCACACTAAGCGTCGAATCCAAAGAGCAAAAGCTCTTCAGAAAAATAGGCATAGAGCCAATGACTTGCTCTATGGCCATGCGGCAGAATACCCATCCTCCTCATCCTATGCCCTCTCTGCTATCGATTATAACGGCAAGGTGCTCACAACGGCATTCATCACTGTCAACTCTTCGGAGGAGGCAGAGGAGGCTGCCATCGCTTTAGGTCTATCCATCCCCAATATCACCATGATTGTAAGTGACTCCAAAACTGTCATACGCAACTTCAGCGCAGGCCGCATCTCATCAACTGCCCTTTCAATTCTTAAGAAACTTCCTCCAACGCAAGACGTTGCTCTCATATAGACTCCCGCGCATGCGGGGTTGAGTGGCAATGAGGCGGCTCATATTAAAAGAAAAGCGGCGCACAAAAAGACGGAGACAAAGAAGAGAACCACACACAACGCTGCTGTGTGTAGTTCTGTGTGTGGATCGTCTTTTGACCTGCGCCATATAACAAATCACTACCACCTACAGCGCACTATATACCCCCCCCCCCCCCCTACATCATGGAGCTTCGCGCTACCATGAAATTCTATGGCGCCAGTTACAGACGCGTACGTTTCCCACCCCATCTTTTCGTCATTATATACACCCTGCGATATACCCCTCCCCTTTGTGCATTTTTTTGTCAACAAAGAGCTAACCTAGACCATATCATGTGGGGGTGTACTCGAAACCCACCACCTAATTCTCTAGACATTAATAGTAAGGAGCAGTGGGAGGATGCTATGTGCAGCTCGGCGCCCGAGGTCCAGGACAAGATCATGGATTGGGCCAAGAGGGTAGCGGAGACCTACGCTGGGTAGGCTCCTCTGACATTCCACCACCGCACTTTTCCCTCTTGGGATGAATAAAGTTTTTCTCCTCCTCCTCCTCCAACGCCACTGACACGGGAGCCAAGGAAGCCGAGCGCAAGCGTCTTCAACGCGCCCGCCGCTCTGCTTCGCCATTGGCAGAAGCAGGGGTGGCTACGACGGAAGCAGGACTAACCCACCCTTTAAGAAGCTTCACCCCTAAAAGAAGCGGACGGGAGTGATGCAGCAGGCTCCATCGAGGAGCTTGATTTCTCTTACAGTTTGCATTTCTTCTAAACAAAGTGCCGTACAGTAATAGTGCACTTTCATTTATTCTGTACATGCATAGTGAAGCGCTTTTCTCTTCGTACTATCATATCATTGTGCAGTTGATTTTAATTCAGATGCTTCTCACTTTCAAGGTTTTAGCTAATTAGCTGCGCGGTTGTAAACACAACGTGTGTTATGTTTAAGTAAACTGTAAAACGATGGAGAACCACTATTGTTTACCTAGCTGTAAGTATCAGGGTAGACTAGAGATAGTGTATGTGTCAGAATGCTGCAAAATGAGGCATGTGCTACTGAGCATATCATCATCATCATCATTTATTCACCCCTAAAGGCCTATACAAGGCATTGAAATAATAGACGTGATTAAGACCCTCATGAAGACAATTCGAGTACTCCTGAATAATATTCAGACTCCGGCTGCCCACAGCGCTCTTCAAATATTGGACGCTTTGAATCCGGTGCTATCAAATCTAGAGAAGCACCATGGCTCTTTCTCTGCAGCCCTTCCGTAAACAAGTGCAAGAGGCATCAATTTTTCAATGGGATGCCCGAGGTCTTAAACCCCGCATTTCGGATTTTCGACCATATGTTTTCAGGAATCAGTTTCCAATTATCGTAATTTGTGAACCACGTCTTCACAATGCAATACGAATTTCTAAATACGAGGCTTTCAGATCTGCAACCCGTAACGAAACCAGTAAGGTCATTGTTTACATCAGGTGCGAACTCACATATATTGAGCATCCAGTAACACAGGACGACAGCAACCAATACGTGTGCCTGACAGTTAAGCATAAGAACATGAATTTCACGCTAGTGGCTGTATATATTTCGCCTTCAGGCCGCTTAGACCCAGCAAGATTAAGTGCCATTATATCAGCGACACCTGGGCCATGGATTATAACCGGTGATTTTAACGATCACCACCCCCTGTGGGGAAGCCAAAAGATGGACCGTCGGGGAAGAGATGTGTCCTCCTTTGCATCTGACCACCAACTATATTGTTTAAATGACGGCGCTCCCACGTTTTTACGGGGTCTGACATATAGTAGCTGTCTCGACCTAACTTTTGTGTCAAGTAACCTAAACACCAAGGTGCAGTGGTTTGCGGACAATGAAACGCATGGCAGTGACCACATCCCCACCTATATAAAAATCAAGAGGCTAAGCAAGTCGCAAATCGCGCCCACTTCACGGATAGACTGGTCAAAGTACAGATCATCCACAGAGAAGCAATGCGAGAGAAACCAAGAAGGCTCTCTTGAAAGCTTAGAAGGTATAATGAAGGCCGCTATTCAAGAGGCAACGTTTAATTGTGGACCTTTGCCAGATTTTTGCAAATATGAGGTGGAGTTGGAGCGACTTCGCGCAATCCGTCGTCGCGCCGAACGACGTTATAGGCGCACGAAATCCATCTACGACTTGAGGGAAGCGAGACGTCTACAAAAGAAGATTCAACGTCGAATAAATGCACTACAGTCGCAACGATGGAAGTCACTATGCGAGTCACTCGATCCCCACAAACCTCTTTCGCAAACATGGAGAATAATCCACGTCCTACGAACATTGCCACAACAGAATCGTCCGTTCAAATGCCTTGCTCTCCACCAAGGCCGGCGTGAAATTGACGTAGCGAAAGACTTCTGTGCCAGGGTTGCAAACAAGGGGTCCGGGATCAACATGAGTAACCTACGAAATGCGCCGGCGTCCAGAGACACTCGGATGCAAAATATGTTTTCTCTAGAGGAGCTTCAGGCAGCATTGGCAGCATGCAAGCGCTCGTCATCGCCTGGACCCGATGGAGTCACTTACATGGCCCTTGCTAACCTAGGACGAACAGCTCGACGTGCCCTTCTAGCTATATACAATGACTCGTGGAGCAACGGTTTGGTTCCTCCTTCGTGGAAGTGCAGCCGCCTTGTGCCCCTGCTCAAACCAGGCAAATCGCCTCTGGACATGGCCTCCTATCGCCCCATCGCGCTTGCCAGCTGTTTTGGAAAGGTGATCGAGAGAATGGTGCTGACTCGCCTGGAGTGGTACTTGGAACATAACAATGTATACCCCGATGCTTTGACCGGCTTTCGACGTGGACGGTCTTCCATAGACAATGTTGTTGATCTTGTCACATCGGTACAAAAGCAGAAGAGCCAAAGAGATTATCAGCGGCACTTTTTTCGGATATTAAGGCTGCATACGACACTGTATTACATGAAACTATCCTGGACGCCTTGGGCAGCATTGGATTGGGAGGCCGCGTTTACCAATGGATCTACAGCTATTTCAAGGACAGAACTTTCTTCGTTCAGACAGAAGATGGCGCAACAAGGCAACATCATACTTATCACGGCGTACCTTAAGGTGAGGTCCTAAGCCCCATACTTTTCAACCTTGCGCTCATCGGTCTCGTTGACGTCCTGCCACACTCCGCACATCTGTCGATATACGTGGACGACATCTGCATCTGGGCATCAGGGGTCACGCGTCTACACGTACGAGCCAGGCTTCAGACAGCGGCTACACTGACGTCAAACTACCTTCAAGGACGAGGACTGGAGCTGTCATATGAGAAATGCTCACTAGTCGCGTTTACGCGCAAGACAATGACGCCATACCGCATCAGAATTAATGGACACACAATCAGCTATCAAAAGACTCACCGTTTCCTGGGAGTAATAACAGATCGTGATTTGTCTTGGAGCCCTCATATCGCTTACATGAAGAAGAAACTGACCATGATCACCCACGTCCTAAGGTTTCTTGCGAGAAAATCATGGGGTGCATCGGTACGAGCCATGCTTCAACTGTATGCTGCACTTTTTCTTGGCTTCATAATAAAAGTTTATCCAATAAAAAAAAGAAAAGTTTATCCAATAAAAAAAAATAAAAGTTTATCCAATCCAATTTTGGCTTCATGCGCTACAGCCTACCTGTGCTTGGCAAGGCCCGCATAACAAACGTACACGTCCCCCAGTCATTACAAGCTCAAGCACTGAGAATATGCCTCGGGCTGCCGAGATGCGCATCCTCAGCAGCGACTGTCGCAATCGCTCATGAACACCCTATCACAACCTACATTCATGTCGATGCTTTAAGAACGCACATAAGACATGCCACCCGGATTCAATCGCATCACCTCGCCTCCCTTCCAACTTCCAGGCCATGTTCTACGTTCTGCTCTATTATTGCCTCACATCGCACGGTGATTCCCACGAACTTCACGCACGCAGCAAGACCGTCGTTACCATTGTGGTGTCTACATCCACTGGAAGCCCTGATAACCATCCCCGGAATGCAAAAGAAGAAAAATTTGTCAAATTTGGCCCTAAAACAAACAACATTACTGTTTCTGCATGAGAAACACAGTGGACGCATTCACATTTACACGGATGGGTCAGTCACTTCAACAAGTTCAACAGGCACGTGGTAATTCCGGAGAAATTCATCACGATAAAGTTCAGGACCTCGCATCTGACATCATCCACGGCGGCAGAACTCGCCGCCATTCGTGCCGCTCTAGAGTTCCTAGTTGAAGAACCGCAACAGACATGGTCAATATTCTCCGACTCCAAAGCAGCTCTCCAGGGCATCGCCTCGCCATATCGTCATGGACCAAACGAACAGCTAATCACTGATATACGACTGCTTCATCACCGGGCTATAGAGAAACAACATGACATAGCGTATCAATGGATACCAGGCCACTGCAGCATTGATGGAAACGACCGTGCAGATGAAGCAGCCCGAACTGCTCATGATGATGCCCCTTGTGTAGCTATACCATTATCAAGAACGGACGCCACTGCAAGGCTTCGATCACTTGCACGAGAGCTGACACTCGCTCAGTGGAATTCACCGACATTCACCAACGTCCGCCTTCATAATTTGGACTCACACCTACAGCTCTGTCTTCCATCAGGAATAACCAGAGCAGAGGATCCACTTTTGTGCCGTCTGTGGATTGGGGTGGCCTTTATGAATGCTTATTCGTTTCGAATCGGAATGGCCAGAAGCCCGACATGTGACAACTGTAGCTGCGCAGAGACTTTCTCCCATCTTCTCTGCGAGTGTCCCCGCTTCAGCGTGCCAAGAAAAGAACTGTCAAAAGCTTTAGATAGAATAGACAATCGCCAATTGTAGGAAGAAAGGGTATTAGGACACTGGCCGAGACCGTCCTTTGCACGCAAGGCACTGAGAGCGTTGTTGCGGTTTCTGCGGGCAAGTGGTCTTAGAGACAGACTGTAAACAGCGTCGTGGATCGTCTTATGACCTTCTCTCTCTTTCTTTACAACGTCTCTCTTCTCTCATCCTTTATCCCCCTTACCCCCTTCCCCAGTACAGGGTAGCCAGCCGGTCTGAGAACTGGCTAACCTCCCTGTCCTTCCTCATTTATTCTTCCTCCTCCTCCTCCTTCATTACATAAGGCGGGACAATATCAGTGGTATGTCATGACACAATTGCAGTGTTTGAATAGTAGGCAAATAACAAAGTAGTTATACAGCAGATCAACAAAAAGGCTGAGTTCATTGGAATAGTGTAACAACTAATGCACGTAGTAGGTTCTCGGACGCGAACACCAACGAATACCTCAAAAAAAAGGACAACAAAAATACTTTATTGTTGAGAAGAAGTTAATTGACGAGCTGGATGGCGGGAGAGTTAGCCAAAAACAGAACACAACAACAATTTGAATTTGACTGCGTCGCCATCCTGAACAACAAATTCCGGAAGACTGTGCCAGTGTTCAATTGCTGAAGGTAGGAAAGATTTGTCAAAGACCCGAGTTGATTCTCGGAAACCTAGAACACTTTTAGAGTTGAACAGTCGACAAGAGGTGCGAGTTGGTGGAATTAGCGGAGTGCCTTGCAGATGAGAAAAGTTGTGGTACAAATAATGCATAGTTGCATGGCAGAGAAGCAGAACAAGGGTCACGAAGCGAAATACTAGGCAACACAATCAGCACTTCATCATTGAACTTTCTTTTAAATGCGAATAATTTTTAGCGAACTTCGGTGACTTCGTGTCTGTCTATCTATCTATCTATCTATCTATCTATCTATCTATCTATCTATCTATCTATCTATCTATCTATCTATCTATCTATCTATCTATCTATCTATCTATCTACCTATCTATCTATCTATCTATCTATCTATCTATCTATCTATCTATCTATCTATCTATCTATCTATCTAAATATCTGTCTTTCCGTCTGCCTGTCTGTCTGTCTAGCCGCCTACGACTTTTAGCTCTCCTGGCCGTTTCAATAATGATATCAATACCAAACATGGTATGGCGTAACACGGCTGTATGAAGAACATATTTGAGTAGTCATAGCATGAAAATCATGGCATGTATGTCATGAATGTCATAATTTACATTTCATATTCCTGCAGCTCTTGCGGTGGTTTCGTTCACATGGCATGTTGCGAAACTGGTGTGATATGACATGATTGCATGGCGAACACAAGCGACAGACCCTAACATGAAAATCATGACATGCGTGTCATGTAACAAGATAACTACATGCCACGTTCATGATGCGCTCACGGCCGTTTCGCTAGCGTCACGTATACCAAATATAGCATTACGGTACGTGAATGGATGACGCAGGTATGTGACTGGTGCAAACATGACAAACATGAAATGCGTGTCATGTAACAACATCACTGCATGCCACGCTCATGATGCGCTCGCGGCCGCTTTGCTAGCTTCACATGTGCGAAACTCGGTATTACGCGATGCGAACGGACGACAAAAGTAAATAACACATCCGAACGTGATAATCACGACATGCGTGTCAAGTAACAACATGACTACATGCCACACTCATAATGCGCTGGCGGCCGTTTCGCTAGCTTCACATACGCAAACTTTTGTATTACTTGACGTCAATGGGTGACGAGGGTATGTGACTGGTGCAAACATGACAATCATGAGATGCGTATCATGTGAGAATATGACTAACTGCCACAGTCAAGGAGCAAACACATTTAGACGTGATGCGGTGCGCGTGCTCGCCGGCGTTCGTTTCGTCGCGTCACACCGGCGTTGCCACGCCAGGCACCGGTCCTGCCATATACTCGAAGGTGGTGGTGGTGGTGGTGAAACATTTAGTAACTATTAAATGGTTACAGAGAGGTGATTGGGTTGGGGCCTTATTGGCCTCCTACCCTCGCAGCACTAGGTGGAACCCCTATTCCGGTGCTCTATTGGCAAGCAACGCCGCCCGCGCCCGTTGAGCCAGGCGCGCGCCGCGCTGCGTTGCTTTGACGCATGTGTGTTTCAGCGCATCCGGCGTCCCTCCGTCACGAAAAGAGGGGGACGTAGTGTTGTTTGGGTAACGCATTGGTGTGAAATGCAGCATGTCGCATTTCGCACCGGTCGCCGACGGACGCCGGTTGCGCCGGCCGCGCCTGGCGTCAGACTGCTCACGTTTTCCTAACGTATAGCGTCACTATTCCGAACGTGCGCGCGAGTCAACACTACAAAGGAGTATATTGGGCCCTTCATGATGCGCTCGCGGCCGTTTTGCTAGCTCTACATATACCAAATTTGGTGTTACGTGACGTCAATGGATGACGAAAGAATATGACTGGTGCAAACATGATAATCCTGACACGCTTGTCGTGTAAGAACATGACAACATACCACGCTCATAGCGTACTCGCGGCCGTTTCGCTAGCTCCAGATATACTAAATACGGTATCACGTGACGTGAAACAGTGACAAAGGTAAACGACACATCCAAGCATAATAATCATGACACGTAAGTAAAGTATGGCATCATTTACCTCCGCCTGGTAACGTCCTGCTGATGTTAAAGTGGCATATCAACATTTCTTATATGTGCTTGGCATATCATCGATTCCCACTGTACGGGGAATATGCCAATCTTTTTATATCACGACAGTGGCGCCCACTCAAGTTTGTATTTTATACAAGAATGTAAATCATACCACTGACAGTTGAAAGTGTCAGCGTCGCTTCATGGTACCGGGCCCGAAATCACATCACATGGCTACCAAACAGCGCACGCTTGTTGTTAACTTGGCAACACAAGCAAACGATTTCTACCGAAGTCAACGAACACTCCAGCGTCGTAAAATTCGCAAATACACTTATGTGCAGCAGTGAATGCTGTTAGAGTGAAAACGCAAGCGCGTAACCGACGGTATTGTCAGCGCCGTGTAACGCCCATCGTGGGAAACATTGCACATACGCTGCATGCGCTCCGTGATTTATTCTTTACACCGCACGCACACGTCATGGACACGAGTGTTCGTCGTGCAAGGTTGCGCTGCCTTCATTATTTTAGTTGATCGCCATCGTCAATTTGTCATAGACCAAACTGTATCCGCCTTTACGCAACACTACACCACTATTTCGCAAAAGCCACGATTCCAACATAACATCCAGTCCCTGCTCGCTTCTGCCTCTTTAGGCCTCGAGCGACGCTGCAATCAATAATGCCGCCGTGTAATTCTCGACCAGTCTTGCCACACGTTCGAAATCTAGGCAGCTGGTCGTGGCTCAGACGCTTTAAAAGGGCAACCCACACGCCCAGTTATACGCGTCACGTAGTGGCCACGCAAGCTTGGGCCATGTACCCTCCCTGCCTTCTACTCAGGAGGCTGAAGAGAGACTCGACACCGAGCCGGTTCGTTACCGATGCAACGAGCCAGCTCAATATTCTTCTGAGCAACTGCGCGTCTTCATTGACAGGCGATCCGTTAAAGCAGTGACGCCATTCGAAGCACGATCGGCATTTATGCCACCTGCGCAAGAGCTTATAAGCGGAGCGCGCCTTCGCCTAATCGCAAAGCCACCGGGACTTGACGGCTTCGCTTATAAAATATGTGATGTTGGAAACTTTCCATCGAGTTACTGTAAGCGGGAAATGCTGCTGGTCGAGTATGAACACTTTCAAAGTGCGGATCACTTGAAGGCTCGGGCTGTCGAATGCTGTCGCGTTCACGTGGCGTAACGCAGGCACATGTAGCATAGCCATGTGTCCTATTGAGCGCACGCTCGCACCAAATAAAGGTCTTCTTCCTCGTCGAGCGCCTTCATGGTTATATTAACGCAGGAAAAGCCACACACAGCGCAGCCAACCGCATCGTATTCAGCGTGCGCTCACGCCAAAGCGAAGTCTTGTTCTCCTTTTGTTCTTCGATCACCTTGATGATGATATGAAGTGCTTCGCACTTTAGGGGCCTGGTCTGTCGCATGCTGTCGTCACTTGGCGTAAAGCAGGTAATTAAAATTGCGTGTAAAAACTGAAAAAGAGGAATCAAAGTGAGGCTTTAACACGTGATCTATTGGCCTCCTCCTTTCCAGTTCACCATCGCTGATGACCGGCCAATTCTCCGCCGCCACTCCTGAGTTGAAGGCCAGAAAATCGGGAATAGAAAGAAAGAAATGAATAAAAGTAGGGAAAGAGAAATAAACTGAAACAAAAACGAAAAAACTGAAAAGTTAACGAGAAAATAAAGAAAAAATAACCGAAAAGAAACACAAAAGACTTCCCAGTTCAGCCCTTCGTTCAGACTTGGAATCGCCAGCCCGTACTGTCAATTGTTATTCTCTAGGGGTATGAGTTGCTGCTGTGCAACAATTTTTCAGGTACTCATACGCATACGTTCGGGCGTGGTATGTGCTCTTCTGGACATGCGTATTAGTATGCGCCGTTTTTCAATAATTCATAATCTCTCGATCGTTGGCTTGTCGGCAGTCGGCCACTATCGATATCACACTCTGATCTTTCATCGAGGCTCCCTGTCACTTCGCATTGCTGCATCTCACTGTTGCCCGGAGGTGCACGCATGACCGTCATTGTTTTCTCGTAGCAAGTGAAGTGTTACACTGTTACGGCCGGATATGAAGTTCCCATTTCCAGCATGAATAAAAGGAAGCAGTTAGGAGAGAGCACTGCACATGAGCAAGACAGAAAGAATGAAATAATTAAAAGCAGTAGCTCAGGTACACATACTCCATGCTTCATTGGCCCACTTTTCGAGGTATGGAAAAGGTTCCTGGAGCTTTTTAATGCGAAGACTTTCATAGTGAACTTCGGTGACTTTGAGTGTCTGTCTATCTATCTATCTATCTATCTATCTATCTATCTATCTATCTATCTATCTATCTATCTATCCATCTATCCATCTATCTGTCTATCCATCTATCTATCTATCTGTCTATCTATCCATCTATCTATCCATCTATCTATCTATCTATCTATCCATCTATCTATCCATCTATCTATCCATCTATCTATCCACCTATCTATCCATCTATCTATCCACCTATCTATCTATCTATCTATCTATCTATCAGTCTATCTATCCATCTATCTATCCATCTATCTATCCACCTATCTATCCATCTATCTATCCACCTATCTATCTATCTATCCATCTATCTATCCATCTATCTATCCATCTATCTATCCATCTATCTATCCACCTATCTATCCATCTATCCACCTATCTATCCATCTATCTATCCATCTGTCTATCCATCTATCTATCTATCTATCTATCTATCCATCTATCTATCCATCTATCTATCCACCTATCAATCCATCTATCTATCTATCTATCTATCCACCTATCTATCCATCTATCTATCTATCTATCCATCTATCTATCCATCTATCTATCCACCTATCTATCCATCCATCTATCTATCTATCTATCTATCCATCCATCTATCTATCTATCTGTCTATCTATCCATCTATCTATCCATCTATCTATCCATCTATCTATCCACCTATCTATCCATCTATCTATCTATCTATCTATCCATCCATCTATCCATCTATCTATCCACCTATCTATCCATCTATCTATCCACCTATCTATCCATCTATCTATCCACCTATCTATCCATCTATCTATCTATCTATCCATCCATCTATCCATCTATCTATCCACCTATCTATCCATCTATCTATCCACCTATCTATCTATCTATCTATCCATCTATCTATCTATCTATCTGTCTATCCATCTATCCATCCATCTATCTATCTATCTATCCATCTATCTATCTATCTATCTATCCATCTATATATCCATCTATCTATCCATCTATCTATCCACCTATCTATCTATCTATCTATCCATCTATCTATCTATCTATCTATCCATCTATCTATCTGTCTATCTATCCATCTATCTATCCATCTATCTATCCATCTATCTATCCACCTATCTATCCATCTATCTATCTATCTATCTATCCACCTATCTATTCATCTATCTATCTATCTATCTATCTACGTCTGGGTGCTCTGGCGAGCGCTTCTTTAGCTAGCTGTAGACGAGAATTGGTATGGGAGAGGGAGAGTTTTTGAGAGATATGATTGTCGGGTCACCAAATTAACAGCGTGAAAAACTGTCTCGTACGCCGTCATGCCATTTTATTCAGACACATGTGACACAGACTCGTGTACCGCGTACCGCGGTACGCGTGTATGGGCAACAGGTGACAGTGTATATCTACTCCGGAGTGGCGAGAACGGACAGAGAGAGAGAAAGAGAAATGGTAGAGAAGGGAAGGCAGGAAGGTTAACCGGCCCAGGATAGCCGGTTTGTTACCCTACACATGAGAACGCGTTTTGAAAGAAGAAGAGGAGAGAGAAAGCACATAACACAGCCCACGCAGACATGAAGCCAGTCACATGTCCATAACGATGGCGTGGTAGGCGACATTACAGTTCCAGCCACTTATTTAAGTTCGTTTTCCCTAGAAACTTCTGTAATTTTTGGACACCTTCAGCTGCGATGTCCTCTGAGGCCGTCATTCAAGGATAGATTCAACAGACATTTGTCTTTTGCCAAATTGCACTAGAGCGGACGCCAGGGCCTATCTTTGAACCATAAATGGCATGCATAAGTAACTGAAATGTGAGAGCGTTCAAAGAAACTGGCATCGGCAGTCTTAACCCAATGAGTGCAACGATTAAAATTCAGGATGTCAGCAGTCCTCGAACCCGAGCGTTCTATATAGCAATATGGTATTATACCACAGAGCCATGCAAGGTCTGGAAATTAATATGTAAGAAGACAGTGTGTAGGTGCGTGGTGTACGATCGGTGCAACTTCAGTTGTGGTTGCAGTGCTGGCTAACTAACTTTATATGAGAGTAACAAACATTACATACGTAAATATACGACAGATGTCATGCCAGGTTAACGGTAATTCTGGCTCGAGGACTGGCTCCCCTTTTATAGCAGTCCAATAGACAGTACATTTGTACTCCCGTGTTTCAGCATGCTATATTTAAGCGTTGCTCGAACCCGTCGGAATACGCTAACGAAAGTTACTATTGATATTCACATCTCCACACCATAGAGCAAACTTCTTTTCTACATTACTGACATCTGTGCTCTAATGTCGACGTTGACGTTATGCCAAGTCATATTGTTACGAGAAGTATGTAGACTGCGGGAAGGATACAGAAATATGTTATCCAGTGTAGTCACCAGTAGACGCCAGTGTAGTGTACGTCCCTGGTAAGTTTCACTATACGCACACAATTACAGAACTTGGCATAAAGCTTACCTGGAAGCCAAAATATGCACCTTAGACAATCGATTCTCGTGAGGCGACAGATCTGCGAAGCGTTTTTTTTTTCTTTTTTCCCTCTGTGCGCAGCAGGTTATTCTTTATTAATGTCTTCATAGTCGTTTAAAACAATTAATATTCCCAAAAACTGGAGTAAAAAATTCGTTCGTTCATCGTGCAATACCACTTGGCAGGAACACACGTTGGATACACTCCGATAAACTTTGCTCTTCTGTGACTCAAACATGATTAGACACGAGCGACTGCGCGATGGTCCTCAAGATACTGCGGCAGGGTAGGCGTAGTGGAAAAGAAACGATGCTTACCTGACAGCATAGCGAGTGTACAGTACTTACTACATACAAAAAAGTCAGTGAAAGAAACAGACCATCAACGTAAACCTGAATCACGAGTAGTGAAAATCTATAATCTACAACGGCGTGAATTACACATCGAGTTTCATGTGCAACGACTGCGCAACTGGTTTCTAAACGTGTAGCAGTCATGAAACTTCTCGTCAGACACTCTGTCACAAGCAGTGGAGTGTGAAGCGCAGCCTTTGCTGCTTTCAACTTACCGAGTATGTATCTTTTTTTAATAAAAAGGTTTTCTGGGATAACTATGGGACCCGCTTATTCAAACTTCATTCTATAAAAAGAACTAAATATTCTAGTAACTTAATCAGCGTATGTGAGATACATCGAGGTTCGGGCTCTGGCACGTATGCGGTAAAAAAGGTTTACTTGAGAAATCACCACAGCAAAGGAAGAGCTTTGATGCAAGTAATTTCGTGCATCTATTTAATTTTCGCTACTGTTTTTTCTTAGTGTTTTCGGTTAAATAGCAAGCGCATAATTGTCTTTTTGAAATAACTGTACCCATCGACATTCATGCAGGGTGCCTTCAATTGCATGCGTCGTTGAGAATTTCACTGCTCCTGCTTCGTTACCCGCTTCCAAACACGCTTCCTAGAAGTCCGCATGCTATAACAATAGCCTGTTTCACGCAAAATTTTTCGATCTAGAAATCTCAGAAAAATCTCATGGCCAGTGTAGTCCGGCTAATCTAAAAAGGTCCTTTATCCGACGAGGCGCTGAATTCGCCAGGTTTCTATTTCGTAAGTGCTCGTTTTTGTCGGCTGATCGGCTTCACTATATAAGACGCACAGCATCAGCATTTGCCGGAACTCTATTGCAAGCAGTCCTATCGTAAAACATATGACAGGTATATCGTAAAAAAGGAGAGATAAATGAAAGAGAAAGGCAGATTAATTAAGCTTTGGCTTATTTTACTACCTTACACGTTGGTTCAGGACAAGAGGCTACAATAAATAAGATGGAGAAGAAAAAAGAAGAGTAAGAGGAAATCAACGACTATAGTGTGAAGACGCGCAGACCGAAACTCGCGCCTGTAGTTCACATACGCTCTTGAAGTCTGATCACCGTCAGGTGGCTCGGTACGGCTATCGTAGCTTTGTGCGCACACAAAACCATGGGCCAAGGTCCCAGTATGTTCTTTCCTGAAAACGGTCTTGCATCAAGACAGAGTATATAAAGGCCCTGTGCCCCGCTCTGTGGCAAATACCACTCTGACCATTCATTTTCTCCATGTCCTAGTATACCTCTACCTATACAGCAGAAACAACAACAATGACGAAGATAATAATAATAATAATAATAATAATAATAATAATAATAATAATAATAATAATAATAATAATAATAATAATAATAATAATAATAATAATAATAATAATAATAATAATAATGCTATTTTCTGCTCTTTAGTGGTTGTGCAATCACTTGAAAAACCTGTTTCAAGCTGTGTAGACGTAGTGGATTATCGCGTGCATCCATCACTACTACACGTTTCCACATCATGTTCTTATATTTCGTTCTCTAAACGAATGAGCAAGTTTCTTGACGCTATTTTTAGTACTAAAGTGCATTTCTTTACCTCCTCTAACCATTACCGTGGAGCCTTTCGTCCCAAGAAGTCCCCTTATCATAAAGCAGTCTTGTTGTGACGCAACCCTAGGCTATAATAAGTGTGAGGCGCACAGGTCGTCTTCGCCAGCGATTCCGCCTGCGCAGATAGATATGCGGCTTGCTGTTTGAAACCCGCACTTAAGAGATGGGGGAGTGGCATTAAGCTCCCACGTAGCCTTCGACATGTGCGACCGAAGTCGCAGCGACTCTCGTTTGGAGAAGCAAAAGCGTTGTTTACAGCGAAGCCCACAGGTACGCAAACGTTATAGCCACCAGGAGCTGTGGAAAGGAAGCCGGACACGTTGTTCTCACAATGGAAGGAGGGCGTGTTGACATTTTCGCTACTGTGTTTTTTTTTCTTCTGTAAAGTCCCTGTACGGAGATGGCAATTTCGGGCAGCGTATACTTTTAAATACGCGCTAAGCGAACGAAGGTGCATTCGCATGGAACGTCGCAAAGAAGTCCATTCCCGACAAGCCCACAACGTAAACAAATCTGTGAAATCAGCGGGCATTCGAGCCTCTATTACAAACACTCTATAGCCGTCTTCATTTTTTTATATCTTCTTTTTTTTTCTTGGCAGCCTTGCTACCTTGCTTCAACTTCATGCCATACCGCCCTGAATCATGCACTTTATTATAATAGAGCTGCAATGAACGGATGAATTTCTTGATACTTATGTGGGGTTGCTACTGCGCAATAAGCTCAACGAACACGCCCCGACATGCGTGTTGAAATCACAGCTCATCGAATTACATATATAGGTTTATTGTTTTCTTCAGGATATCGTGAAAGCAATATAGTTATGTATTACAGCGTAGAAAAAAATAGCGAGTGTTGTAAAGAGTTGCAAGCTGTTTGCATCACGTGCGGCAATGACACCGCGGTGCCGATGGGCGCGCTATCCCATGGCATCTTCTAATGTTTCTCACTAACGCAGGTGACGACTCGGAGTGCGATTAAGAAACCCCCGTGCTGACTCACAAGACAGCGCAACCGTCATATGTGCCCCGTCATCAATTGCTTACTGTACATATACATGACTACTTCTAGCCAAGAAAATGTCGTTTGTGTCGCCATTGCGAAACGTAGCATGGTGTCTTCGTCCCTTGCGAAATCGCGACAGTTATTTATACATAGTAAACAATCACTGCACAAGAGAAAAATACTGTGAAACGCTCATGGAGAGATTGCTCGGTTGCTAGTGCGCCCACTTCTATCACATGTCGATCACATCTTCCTAGCAGACACGCTGGAGAGAGAGAGAGAGAGAGAGTAAGAAAGCGGGAGGGGAAAGAGCGTGAAGTGATTACCCATAGGTTCAGGTGGTATGCATATTTTTCTCACTGAGTCTCCTCGATGAAGAAGGGACATGCACATGCCTATTATCATTTAGCCTGCCTGCGTAATTCCACCGAAGTACATACTCATGATGGTCAGCGGAAAGAAAAAAGGCGCTTGTGTCGAACACCTGTTTTTTGTGCTTTTTTTTTCTTGCGCTGATTGTAAGGACTGATTTATGCCAGTTTCCAGCAGACTCATGGAATTTTGTCTGTTTATGTTGGTCGCATGATGAACACCTTTTTTCCAGGGGTGTTTTTGGAGAAACCACTGGAGCGCCTTTAACACAAGTAATGAAGCAAACCTGTAACTGCGTAACTGCATATAACTTGCGAATTTGCGACAAGCTGTATAGTGAAACATTGGCATGCCCTGATTGCAGAGCTTGAGAGTGCAGCGTTTATGGCTACATGCCCTCATATATACGCTCAATATTTGACTGCTCACCTGTTGCAAAAACGTGATGGTCTGACATATGGGTATCCATGAACTTCTTCGTTTAGGTTCGAGTTAACGTTTATTATGAGAGAAAAGCTGGAAGGTTGGCCTGAATCAATTTTCTGATCTGCTACTAAGCGTTAGGTAGGGAGAAGGGGTGGCAAAGAAAATAGACAGAATTTGTTCATTATATGGAGGATGAAGGCGATGATGAATCAAAAACTTGGAATCTCCAAACTTATTTACAATCTTTTTGCTAGTCCTTTTTCTCGCGAAAAGAACCTCGTTCATTACGCTAAAACACGTGTGGTTGCCTTTCGAGTGTTTGCGTGGAGAGCATGTCGCGAAGGGAATTAGCGTATTGTGCGAGTAAAATGCAATGTGGACATTGCGCTTGTGTTTGCCAAACAATATCGGGCTGCGTGAAAAGGGGAACTCTGGAACTCTTTAAAGGCATGACTACATTTTTCCTTAAATCCTGTTTTATTTCCCAAAACTAAATGAAATGAATAGCCATCATCAAAAAATCACGAAAACTCATGCGTATTTAACGCAACAAAAAAAAAGCCGCCGCGAGGGAAAGCCTAAAGAGAATGGCCGTAAAAGCTAACAGAAAGGGCGGGCCTAGTCACACAACAATTATACAGTCGAAACAAAGAGCATTATATAACTACTAAACTGAGAAGACATAGTGATAATCATATGGTGGTTTTGGGACGTTAAACCTTACCTATCAATCAATCAGAAGACATAGTGAAACATGAAAGTTAATATGAAGCACAATGGGTCTTTAAAACCCGCTCCCCTCAGTGTGAGGCCAACATGAATGTATGTCGTTAGTTAGTTAGTTAGTTAGTTAGTTAGTTAGTTAGTTAGTTAGTTAGTTAGTTAGTTAGTTAGTTACTTAGTTAGTTATTTAGTTAGTTAGTTAGTTAGTTAGTTAGTTAGTTAGTTAGTTAGTTAGTTAGTTAGTTAGTTAGTTAGTTAGTTAGTTAGTTAGTTAGTTAGTTAGTCAGTCAGTCAGTCAGTCAGTCAGTCAGTCAGTCAGTCAGTCAGTCAGTCAGTCAGTCAGTCAGTCAGTCAGTCAGTCAGTCAGTCAGTTAGTTAGTTAGTTAGTTAGTTAGTTAGTTAGTTAGTTAGTTAGTTAGTTAGTTAGTTAGTTAGTTAGTTAGTTAGTTAGTTAGTTAGTTAGTTAGTTAGTTAGTTAGTTAGTTAGTTAGTTAGTTAGTTAGTTACAGAACAGACATAGGCGTTTCCTTAAAGTGCGTCATTTTTTTTACATAAATCATAGACTTCCAAGAAAATAAGCACTTATACATTTCGAATATTCGTGTAACCACCATAATTTGTTCTTTCCAACAGATTGCAGCCACACGTCACTGCGAAGAGACGTCTTGACAGCTCAAGGTTGATTATTATAGGGAGCAGAAGACCCATGCCTTCAGGAGGAACCTCAATGATACTTTAACGGCTAGCAACAAAGTCTTGTGTTCCGTGCTGTCGTGCCTGTCACGATCTCACGCTACGTGCGGAGAGCTAAGCCGCATCATGTGACGCACGAACGTTGCAGAGACGTCAATCGCGTGACTCCGCTATACTGGCAACGCAACACGCCGGGCTCAGCTCTTCTTAATCATGTCCGTAACTTACAGTGGTTCTCATAGGCGGGTGTACCAGGCTGAAGATTTCGGGTGTGGGGTCGCCACTCGTAACCACCAGAAGAGGGGCCCCAATCGTTCCCTATATCTGTATTCAGGCGGGCCGTTCACACCATTTTTAATGCGCATGGTTAAGGTTTCACTTGTTATTTGACGATAATGACAACCAAGGAATCCTTACGTTGCATTCAAAGAACTGTTACCATCTCATGGCACGCCTTGGTAAGACGCACATAGTCGTTTAACTTTTCTTTTTGTACCGATTGCAGATTCCGTACTTTTTTTTTCGGGCTTGGCCAAGATAGAACCTAAGGATGGGGGGGGGGGGGAGGGGAACTTTACGGCACAAATTTGCCCCACTAAGAAAGAACCCTGCAAATACCTATGGTCACGGTGTACAAGGTTGCTAGAAGGGCACCGATACTGCAGCACGTGCCCAGGCATACGACGCACACATTTGAGTTGTGGGAACATAGAGGACAAAAGATATATGCTTGTCGTGGGGCCCCTTCAAGGAGAACGTGAATCACGTGCAAGACAGTCGCGAGACGAAAGGTTGCACGCAACTTGTTACAAAACGGAGGATGGCCGTCCTTAGGACCACTCTTCGTTCGCGAAACAATGTCTCACATAAACACCTAGTGAAGAACTCATAAGGTCGGCGCAATGAATGACACAAAACGGGCATTGCGAAGGCCCGTGGTGGAGTGACAGCACAAACGCGGCGAAAAATCAAAAGCTTCTGCCGTCAACAAGATACGCGCGAGAGAAACAGTCACCGGAAAACGAACGTTAAAAGACAAAGTTGCTTCAAGAGTGCATGAGCAGAATATACAAATATTTTTTTCCCGTTGCGGGTGCTTTTGTCATTAGTTAGGCACCCGCAACGTTACGGTTCCACATCAAGGATTGTTTAAAATAACTGGCTTATAAGGTAATACTTCTAATGCAAGAACATTTTCCTGAACACAGAGTATTTCGCAAGCTCCCTCATCTTCAATATACATCACATGCAGGGTTTCCCAGGAATCTCTAGCAAGATCTTAAAATTATTCTAACACACACTATATGACGGGACGAACTGCATATTGCCAACTCTCGCATAAAGTTATACTATATTTGAGCCACAAAGTAAACCACACATCTTTATACTACAGTTTCTCTTTCCCCCACGTAGGATAGCCAACCCGGCATGTGCGTGGTACACTTCCTTTCTTTCTTTCTTTCTTTTTCTTTCTTTCCATATTTATTTGTTTTTTTCTATCTTTCCTTCTTTCTTTTTATCGTTTTTTTTTTCTTTTTTTCTATCATTTTTTCTGCATTTATTCATTCACGGTGGAACACAACGAGAGTATGCACGAATGGATAAAATATAGGCGAAATATACGCCACCAAAGAATCTTGCAAAAACCCTAGAGTATAGTCACGAAGAAAAGAAGAGGAGATTTTAAGGGTTCGGCTTTCTTCGTTTGACACAATATTAACCAGAACTAACCGATCATAATTCCAGAAAAAGTATACGGGATTGTTTTATTAGTAAGAGTAATGTAAATGTGAAGAAGGAAAAGTGGACGAAATGATAACTCGGCACGGGCAGTGCCCGCACTGGTGAATTTCGAATGGCGCGTCCGATGCTCTACCCAGTATTTACTACTAATAACATGCCACATGCTTTTTTTGGCATTCTCATTATTAGAGTTCTCATTATTAGAGTAGTCACGCTGTTTTTTCTTCTGTTTATTGCTTAATTAGGCATCTTCAATCAGCAAACTTCTGAAGCGTTGCAGCTTTTCAAAAGGTTCCAATGAAGAAGTAGTAGATCAGTTTGCAAAACAACTGATTAAAAGCTTAATGACTCTTATTCTATCAAGCATTCGTGTTTTTTTTTGTTTGCACAGATGGCCTCTAAACTTTAAAAAAAAAGCTGGAAAAAATATGCTAGATTGCGTGCCTAAGCGCGTCGTGATTGCAGTGCTCCCTTACGTTCGGCGTGAAAAGACCGGATATGCTGCACATGCTATACCTTTCTACCCGGGGTATAGTATAGCTGCCTCGACAGGACAGTGATATCGGCTGTGTCTGTGCAATAAAGCGCGTTTTGCTACAGCAGTGACACCGCTATATGTATACGTCGGCTTATCGATGTCACTAACTTACACGAAGGAAGCCTACCATTGAAAAAAAAACTAAAATATTTTGCGTATCACGCCTAAAATTAATTATTTTTTATTGCTTCTTCTATGAACCCTGTTAAATATTACTGAATTATGTAAAAAAAAAACACTTGCTTATGTTGTGCACTGGCAGTATGTCGGTCTTCTGCGGCTGGTTTTAAACAGGAGATACCTTATAGAATTTCTCGCCGGCACAGTGCGGCCACCACTTCAGCCTAACTAGGAGCTGCTATTTGTTGGATGGCAGATATCTTCCTTCCGGCAGCGAAACCACGACGATTCGTTTGTCACCGTTCGGTTCCATTCATTTTTATGCGTTTGACCACAGTCCCCAGGAACAGTTTCACTGTAAGAATCTTTATTGAACACCAACCACGGGATTCTCAGCACTATAGGGAAAAAAGCCTGTCACGACTCAACAAAACTCACAGAGTCTCTTTTAAATTTACATAAGGTCACTCGAAAACGAACGCCATATTTTCTTCCCAGTCGAGTATTAATCCTTCCCCGCCACCCTCTGGAAGCTTTGTGCGCATATCGTGGGTTTACACTGCTTCCAAGATCGGAAGCACCTCACCTGTTTTGCATTGCCTCCTTTGACAAAGTTGCGATGTCGTCTGATGACATCATGAGACGTCACGAATTTTCGCTATATTTCAAGTCCTGATGCCGTCATTTGTGTAATCACCACGTGATGATGAGTGTTGTATCACTTATGCTGTAACCGACGCCGTGATACGCCGACTACAATGGTCAATTTTGACCTTAGGAAAGGTGTGAGAAAGCAGGATATCACTGCAGCAGCGTACCGCAGAAGACAAGGAAAGTGCAATAATGTCAATAGGAGATGTGAGGCCGTAACCTTTATTGTCCCAAAAGCTCTTATTGAGGCATTTTGTTCTTATTACCTCGAAACGAACGTCTTGAAGTGCATATACATCTGCATACGTGCACGTAAGCTACGGATGTTTACGGAAACGTCTTTCAGTGCATATTTACTGGGAGGAGTCGAAGTCAGCGTATACATTGTGTTCTTGCTAAGCACGTTCACGTGCTTCGCGTATCACTTTCGGCGGTGGCTCTTGCAAGAGTTGCGCGCGTGTTCGATATTGTGTCGTGAACGAAATGTTTTCGGAGGCTAATAAACGGGTAACATGCGACTAGGACGTTTTGTAATAGGTTCTTTCCTGTTTGCTTCTGGAAGCGATAGCATTGAGAAAGAGCCAATTAGGACCACGGCCGGCGCGGGTATGAGCTCAACGCTAGGAGGAACTCCTGATAACCTTGTTCTGCGAACCATTCAATGTCCATTACGATCATCTTCGTGACACGTATGTTTTATCTGTCTCCACAAAGAATTACTGCTGTCTCCGCTGGCACATGAAATGAAGCGCATTGTCACGTGGAGGATACTTACATTGTGTAAACCTTCTTGTCTTAGTTGCGACCGTCACGAGGATAAGAAGTGTGTTCATGGGAACGCAGTGCGAATTTTCCTAGGGTCGCATCGAACTCGGTGCTTCCGGTAAAAAAAATAATGACCAGATATTGGTGTGATCCGCTGCAAATGTTGAAAGGCGATAGTCTTCTGCCAGTCAAACGGCCATTTACCTTTGGCCTTGCCTCAGACAGCACCTTCTCCATGTTGAATCGGTCGCATCTGGCTGGCATTGATAAAATGGAGGAGGCGATGCGTGAGATATAGACGCCATCTTGTAGTGCGTTCGAGAAACACGAGCTTGTGCAGAACCCAGGGCCACTGCTAGGTGGCAGCACCATAGCGTCGATAGAGGGCTTTTTCGTGCAAAGCGTCGCATTTTCAGCGAAGGCTGAGAAACACTTGGGTCTTTGGAATTACGCATTTACGTCTTTTTCCAATAAGAAATACACCGCCTAATGTTTACGTATTGATGTTGTGCCTCAGACGTGCGCATTATTGGCTTTTTGATTGACAGTGTTCACAAGTATGAACGCAGCTACCAGCACAGCATGGCTGGGTGTTGAGGAAGTGCTTCAACTTTGGCCGGGTGGCTGAATCGTAAGACAGACAGACAGACAGACAGACGGAAGAACGGACGGACGGACGGACGGACGGACGGACGGACGGACGGACGGACGGATGGATGGATGGATGGATGGATGGATGGATGGATGGATGGATGGATGGACGGACGGACGGATGGACGGACGGATGGACGGACGGATTTGTGGGTGGGTGGGTGGGTGGGTGGGTGGGTGGGTGAATGGATGGATGGGTGAATGGATGGATGGGTTGATGGATGGATGGATGGATGGATGGATGGATGGATGGATGGGTGGGTGGGTGGGTGAATGGATGGATGGGTGAATGGATGGATGGGTTGATGGATGGATGGACCAAAATTTTTACGTTCGAGTATCCCAAGAAATACAATCGTCTTTAAAAAATAACAAACAGGTATATAAGCGTTACCTGTAAATAGTGCTAACTTATTGGTGTATGCGCTTCCTTCGCGCCTAAGTCAGCCTATCACGCAGGCTTTTCATGAACCAAACTCTTGTGGCATAACGGCCGCAGTTGTTCTGTAAATGTGTCATGCACTGCTCAGCTAAAACAAGGTCCTGGCTTAGGTTTCTGGTCGTTACGAGATCAATTTCGATAGGAAAAATGCAGACACACTAGTGTGTCACACCTTAAGTGAATGGTAAACTCAATTTTAGATAGTGGCGATCTGGGAGGGCTGCTATATCATTACTTAAAAAATAATAAATTTGCGTAGCGTGCACAGAAGACGTATTGTAGACCTATGTAGTCCGAGCTTTTGCCGTTCTGCTATATTTGACCAAGTTTACCTCTATGTGCTTTTTCTCTTTCTTTTTCCGTCTTTTTACTGCGTTTATTCTTACTTTTTATTTATCTCCTTTCTTTCTTTCTCACTTGATATTTCTTTTCCTTTTTTCCCTTTTTGTCTGTCTGTTTTGCTCATACTTCCTCCTCCTTTCTGTGCCTTTCTCTCCGTCACTCAATTTCACTCAATCTTTCTTTGATTATATTTTTCCCTTTGTTTCTTCTGCATTTATTTTTATCTCATTCTTTCTACGCTATGATTTAGCGTAATCCCTCTTTATTTTCCTCCTTTATCCATCTCATCTTTCCTTCTCACGCTCATTTCTCTTTCCCATCCCCTGGCTACACTATACTATATAGGGCTATGCTGTACCGGGGAGCGACGAGAACTAGAAAGGAGCGACGGAGAGCCGCCGGAAACGAGCGGCTCTCCGCCAGAATTACCCGCTCGTTTCCGGCGGCTCTCCGTCGCTCCTTTCTAGTTCCTCTCCTTCTTCTGCTTCTTGTTGTCTGTTGCTACCTCGTTCGCCCGCTTGTCTTTTTCTCTCCTTTTTTTTTTTTGGAGGGTCTTTAAACTGTGAGGGTGACCCTCTGCTATGGGAACTTGTATCATTTCACTTACATCCTCCGAAGAAGGCTGGTCCACCAGCCGAAACTGTTTGGATTAAATAAATATTTTATTGTTTTGTTTCCTATACTGCACTATTCTCGAAGTTTATAACTATATATATATATATATATATATATATATATATATATATATATATATATATATATATATATATATATATATATATATATATATATATATATATATATATATATATATATATATATATATGTATATATATATATATATATATATATATAAGGGAAAGAAGTGTATATTTAAGGGCTCGTTTTTCCGTGTTTTGACGCAATATTATTGAGATCTAACAGACAATAATGCCAAGGAATGTATAGGGGAAGTCATTAGAACCAATGTAATGCAAATAGGCAGTAAGAAAAGTGGGTGAAAAAATAACTTGCCGTATCACGGCAAGGTTACCATATATATATATATATATATATATATATATATATATATATATATATATATATATATATATATATATATATATATATATATATATATATATATCGTGAGATAGAGAGAGGTTCATAGCGATGTTTATCTAACCACCGACAGAAAAATCACCGCGTCCTGTAATAGATATCCTGTTAAACACGAAATCGGCGGGAGGGGGGTGGGGAAGAGTGGCTATGGTCAAAGAGTATATTTCACGTGTAAAAGTCCGCCCAGGGGGAACAGTTGCTAGGGCGCTCGGCTGCTGACACGAAGGTCGCGGATTCGATCCCGGTCGAGGCGGTCGCATCTTGAAGGAGGTGACATGGTCGAGGCCCATGTACAGTGCAATGTGCACGTTAAATATCATCAGATTGTCGAAATTTCCGGAGCCCTCCACTACGGCGTCTCTCAAGATCATGTCGTGAGTTTGGGACGTAAAACACCAGATGTTACTATATTTCACATGTAAATGTACATTATTTTTACAGAACAGCAAGAACACCATTATTAGCATGGGAGGACAGTTGATAAGCCATAAATTTTTCTTTAAAATACACGTGCCTACAAATTGTTTTTTTTTTAATTTTTTGACCTGTTGTCCCACGATGCCTCAAAGAGAGGGAACTGAGATGTTAGTGTGACATCTGAATCTCACACTGGCATTAAGAAGTTGAGTGTTCGGCATGAAATTGAACAAGGAAATGCAATCGAGAATCACTTTTAATAACAAATCTATGATGCTCAAATAATGACGATGTAGAGCTTTCAAAGAACAATTATAAACGATGATCGCAATAAGCACTCTGACCCCAGTAAGTGAAACAGACTCTTCAAACGTTTCGTAAATGCATACCATGCATACAAAGCGATATTCACTGATATACAAATTTATTTCTTGAATATGTTGGTAACGATTCCAAAATGCCACCGACTTCATAGCAGCATTTAGTCGTTCACATTGTGAAGAATAACTACTTGTAAAGTAGAACATTTGATATATTTTACTTTTAAGCAACCGACTTCACGGCTGTACAATGTGTACAACACACATTTTCATGTGTTTCGCCTTCAAAAAACTTTGTAAAGGTGCCAAAGGTTAGAGTCGACAACTGAGGTATGCCCAGTTTCATATACGTGTTTAGACTCGGGCGACGCTTTTTGCCAAGATAGGAAAATCCCAGGAGCTACCAACACAGCAGCACTCGTGTCTGCCAATTAGGATGCTTTCCCATTAGGATATCACTTTTCGAAAGTGGCCGAAAACCCACGCGGGAATGTGTGAGATCACTGAGGTAGCTCGCAGGTAGTGGTGACACGAAGCTGTTGGTCGCATCACCCCGCCCTTCACCTTTCGATTCGAACCTGGTTGTAAAGTATTCTTAGAAATAATCCGGAGATACTCCATGTATTTCCCGCGTGTTTCCTTCGGCGCTGCGATGTGCTTCACGAGGATCCCCTGACATATTAGACTTCTCGGTGATGAGCTTGACAGTTTGCCTCAATTCCTCAGGGTAGTTGGTATGCGCCACGAGCAACAGCCTGTAACTAGCATTAAACGTACAGGTTACGCTTCTAATTTACCTTTCGCAAAAAACTGCACAGAAAAAATATTACACGCAATCACTCTAGCTATCCCTGACCACAGATCGATAACACTGTATGAACCATGTTGAAAAGTGATCGATGATGAAGGCGACAAAAGAATCATTGAAGTTTTTAAGGACCACAGACTAGAAGTATAGTGGCTGCTGATTGATGGTGATGTCATATATCGCATGAGGCCCAAGAACAGCGATCTGTCCTGTTAGTGTGCGTTATTCACCTCCCTGTATGTCTCTTTCTTTTTCATAACTTTTTCATCTTTTTCTCAAGTATAGGGTAACGTACAATTTATTCTAAACAAGCTAACATGCCTGCATTTCCTCTTTAACCTCTTTTCTTTCAAAATTGTCTTTCAAATGAATAAATAAAGACGGTTATGTTAATGTTCCCCACTATCGAATTTTCTCGCCAGTCAAATATCATGATCGATAATGTAAGGTGCATCGGGCTGGTGCACGTAGCGATGAGCAGCTTTCGGCCCTTCCGACTTCGCATCCTTTGTCGCGTGTAAGGTCCCCCATCTCACATGAGTGACCTTGCCATCAAAGCGAGGTGCGTAGGCTCACGTGCTGACGGAAAACAAACTAACGTGCGCGGTGCAGAAGCGAGCGCCCAGCGTCCGAGAAAATGACGCGGATAAGTGTTTGCCAACCTCATTTGTTTCTTGGTCCGCTCGCATGTTTTCAGACTGTTTCTTTGCACCACCCCGGCAGGCAACCATCCCAATAACGCATGTAGAATGAACAGAAAACTAAAAGAACATTAGCACGCACGCACGCACGCACGCACACACACACACACGCACGCACACAAACACACACACACACACAATACACAAGTTCACACGCACATACACATACACGCACGCTCTCTCACACCCACATATACACGCACACAAACACAAACACACAAACACATTCAATGACCCAAGTTCCTGGAGTGCGCAGTTGGACGTAGCATATTCGGAGGATATTAAAGCGTTACGACAGATTTCTCGGCAAAAAAGGGGCCAGGCAGTCATAACAAAAAATAATACTCAGAACTACGTACTTATAAAGTTGGTATGAATGAGATTCGTAATTCCTTATAGAAACACGTCATATTCTCAGATGCATCTCTTTCTCAACGTCCCGCCTTTGCAGCAGATAAAAAAATACGAAGAGTTAAGTTTGTATGCAGCAGTGGTAAAATGTTACTTCAAATATGAGGTCTCCATTGAAGTTTGGAAGCGAAGGCACGTTTAAATGATTTAATTTCTTGCATGCTCTCTTACCAATCATTATTTAAATCCATTACAAGCTCCTTGATAAGTTCATTTCTATAGATAAAAATTATATTTATAAATAGTTAAGAACACGCTCTCGAAATGGAAGTATCAATGAATCGTTATGAACTTTGCCGCCCATAAATTGGCATATGAAGATCTTTTATTTATCTGTTTAATTAGTTGACGTAGCGATTTTTTTATGATTTCTTGTTGCGAAAGATCATCAAATCATTTTTTCTCTGCGAAGTCCTAATGCCCGTCTCTGTACTCTATAGCAAAAGCAAATGACTGTGGCAAAAGCTCCGCGACCTGATGAAAAAGATGGTTTTCAACAATAACTTTCCTTATGTTCCTCACGATGTATCTTCTTCTCGCCCGTGAAGCAGCCGCGATACTTTCATACTTAAGACTCCTGTTTGCTGCTGCTACAATGACTCGACATCACTCTCCTCTTCTATATAAGGACATACCATCCCAATACGACAAGTTCAGACAGGCTTGCGAAGCAAGTGACATTTTTGTTACCCCTTGGCGGAGAGTCGTAGCTTAGTTTTTTAGGTACACCCTACAGTTCCATGTGGTGTAGTGCGTTACCGAAGCTATGACAAAACGTTCCTCTCTTCTGTCGTTACAGTGAGAACTGTCACACCTGGAGTAACGAGCATAAACCTTTGTAAATACGACATCGCTAGCATTGCAAGCGTCTAATGGCAATTTTAACGTTACCTCTACAAAGTTGTCTCGGACTATTCTGCAACGCTTCGTATCGTGGTGGCTATCGGGATGGCTCAAAAGTTTTGAAGAAACATTGACTCTAGGCTTGGGGCTATCGGTGAGCACCTAATGTCATCGAACGAAAACAGTCACTCGATGTAATTGCTGACTAACTCCAACAGCACAGGCTTGAGGTGCAGCGAGCACCGTTATTTGTTGGCACCTGGAGCTGTTTAATGCTTTTGTTCTCATCCACATCGCGCCTCTGAGGTCGTTGTGCGACTGTATGTATCAGTTTGTTATGGCGTCGTGTCAGAAGTTTCAAGCATACATACCATAGAATGCAAGTAGACATAACACATTCTTTGTATTAATATTTGATTTAAAAGTCCGATGCTATGCTAAAGCCATCACCCTATATAATTGTACACTGTGTAAACAAAAATGCAAATCTAAAATATTTATTCTAACTCATAGCCACCCGCTGGTACCATTTACGTTCACCAAACGTATGACTGTGAGGGCCCCTCACTTACAATCTGAACGTGTCGCGTGAGCTTATCGTTGTGTATGGGTATGGTGCCGAGAGTCGTCGGGTTCTGTCAATTCAAGATGACGCTATGCGCTGAGTAATGCAAACACGTCACTACTTTCATACTAAGTTTCTTGCATTTCGCTGCTCTCTAAAACTAGAAATAATTCTCTCCTTATCTTTTCATCCACTATTCTACGTTATTAGGCTAGCCTTATATGTAATTGCTAGTACGTATTATCTGACTCTTGACGTGCTCGCGACTGAGGACCACTCAGTCGGACCACTCAGACGCGGACGTTGAATCCCACTTATGATTGATTCATAAGTGGGATTCAACGTCCCGAAACCACCATACGAATGTGAGAGACGCCGCAGCGGAGGGCTCCGGAAATTTCGACCACCTGGGGTTCTTTAACGTGCACCCAAATCTGAGGCCACGGGTCTGCAACATTTCCGCATCCAACGGAAATGCAGCCGCCGAGGCCGGGATTCGATCCCGTGACCTGCAGGTCAGCATCCGAGTACCTATAGACCACCGCGGCGGGGCTGAGGACCACTACTATTACCAGAGTTTTACTTACTACACCAAAACACCAACAAAATAGGATACAGTCTTAAAGCAGTGCCATTCTAATCTTTTGCAGTTACAAACTTTCTTTTCGCGTTTACTTTTCATGCACTTCAACCACCCGCGACGCGTACGCTCAATGTAACAATCACATAGAAGTCGCTGTTTAATTTGCAAAACAGGAGCGCTAAACTCGTCAGTTGACAGGAAACGTCAAAATAGGGGTGCGACCACTTGAAATCAGTAAAACTCCACCATTGCGGGCACTTTGAAGCTAACAATGCGAAAACTGAGCGAGAGAGGTAAAGTTTAGGAGAGAATAAACCCGTGAGAAGGAGATTAATCCAAGGCACTAAGCTGGCCTAAGCACGCAAGATGAGAAGTTCGAAACCATGCCGTTTTGTTATAGTAAAAATACAGATTTTCAAACAGATAAGAAAAAGCCAGGCGAGCTACGGGTCACGTCAAGTTGACAGCTATTATAAACTGTCAGGTGGTAATGCACAGTGCTAAGAAAGTGCAACAAAACCTTCTACTTAGAGATAGCGCTGCAACCAAGCATGCAATCACGAAATTTGGTTCGAATGCGTATGCCGGGCCATTACCAATCGTACATTTACTTAGAACGAGTGATAAACTGATCGTTGAAGCATTACTGGCGACCACCTGCCGGTGATGCTCTTCCTCACCAGAGAAGGATTGGAAACCCTGGTGCACTACTTGGCCACTATCCAATCAACCCATGGCCCTCCGTCCCCAGTGGCTGCAAAGTAACTGTCCAAGGCGGCAGTCAGAGCTGTGATGCAGCGGAGGGTGCTAAAAATCTCTGGGTCCATTGGAATCTGAACTTGGCTACGTTCGACGCTAGAACGCAATCTAATGAGGCTAGTCTAGATGTGCTGTTCGAGGAATTACAGGGCGCTAATAGGATGAAATTGGGCTCAGCGAAGTTAGCAGGACAAGTGAGGCTTATACAGTGTTGAAGAATGGACACGTTCTGTGCTACCGTGGATTAGTTGACAAGAAATAACTAGGGGTGCGGTTTCTTATACACAACATTATCGCTGGTAACATAGAAAAATGCTATTGAATCAGTGAGATCGTGGCAAGTATCATAAATAAACTGAATAGGTGATACAAGATGAAGGTTGTACAGGCTTACGCGCCTACATCCAGCCATGATGATGCGTCAGTTGAAAGCTTCTATGAAGATGTGAAATCGGCATTGAATAAGGTAAAAACACAGAATACTATACTGATGTGCGACTTCAACGCCAAGGTAGGGAAGAAACAGGCCGGAGACAATACAATGTAGGCAAATGGCATCGGCTACAGAAATGCCAGGAGGGAGTTATTAGTAGAGTTCACAGAACGCAATAACTTACGGATCTTGAATACCATCTCCAGAAAACAGGCTACACGTAAGTGAACCTGGTGAAATTCTAATAGTGAAAAAAAAAACGAAACAGACTTCATTCAGTGTGCACACCTATGCAGGTATTGTACAGGATGTAGAAGTACTTTGCAAGATCCGATACCATGACGATAGAATGGTACGACATCGTATTCACGTAGACTTAAAAAAGCAAAAGCATGAACTGATACGCAAGGAACCAATCAATGAGCTAACGGTGGGAAGGAAATTCCAAGTTTCACTTCAGAATAGATTCGATGCTTTAAACCAGGTGACCGACATTAGCATTGACACAATGAACTATAACCTTACTAGTATCATCCAATAGTGTGCAATGGAAGTCGGAGGTACAGTCATCAAACAGTACATTCGCAATTTATCTCAAGAGAGAAAAAAGCCTCATTAAGAGACGACAAAACATGAAAGCCTCAAATGCAACTGACAATATTGAGCTTGTGGAGCTTTCGAAGTTAATAGGTGCAAGGTAGCCCAGATCAGGTGTAACATAGAGAGAATTGAGCAGGCTGTAAAAAGCGACAGAAGCCTAAAAGCTGTGAAGGCAAACCTGTGCATAGGGAACAAAAAAAAACGGATGTATGCATTAAGAGGCCAGGAAGGCCATGTCATAACCAATATGGATAAGATAGTTGAGGCGGCGGAGTAGTTCTACGAAGAACTGTACAAAATCCGAAATAACCAGGATAATAGAGGAATTCAACATCCTACCAGTAACGACAGGGGAAGTAAGGAAAGCCCTGGAAGCAATGCAAAGAGGCAAAGCCGCTGGTGAGAATCAGGTAACAACGGACTTGCTGAAACATGGTGGTAAAGTGTTAGAAAAGCTGGCCACCTTATATACGAAAGGTCTCTTGACGGGAAGGGTGCCACAATCTTGTAAGAGTATAGACCTGAAGATTAACGTGCACAAAACTTAAGTAATGTGCAACAGTCTCGGCAGAAAACATCACTTTGCGATAGGTGGTGAGACGCTGGAAGTTGTAAACGAATACGCCGGCTTAGGATACGTAGTAACCCCGAAGCCGAACCATGAGAGCGAAATAACTAGAAGAATAAGGATGGGGTGGATCACATTTGGCAAGCATTCTCAAATCATGAATGGTAATCTGTCACTAACCCTCAAAAGGAAGGTATAATATAACAGCTGCATCTTGCCGGTATACTTACCTATGGAGCAGAAACCTGGAGGCTTACAAAAAGGGTTCAGCTTAAATTGAGGACGACGCAGCGAGCGATGAAAAGAAAAATGATAGGTGTAACTTTAGGAGATAAAAAGAGAGCAGAGTGCGTCAGGGAACAAACCGGGGTTATGGATATCTTAAGTTAGGTTGACCGATGAGATTTTAAAAATTCACAGGTATAACGTGGCAGCAGAAAGCTCAGGACCGGGTCGATATTGGCGGATCACGGGAAAGGCCTTTGCTCTGCAGTGGGCGTGGTCAGGCTGATGATGGTGATGATGATACCGCTTGATAGACCGAGCCGTCCCGGAGAGCTATGCCAGATTATTTGTGATCTCTGATGCTAGGTTATTTCTTAAATTAGCCCTGAGGACGCAGAGCATAAACACTTTTCCCGCAAGCATTTTCTAACATCATCATAATGCCCACTCTCAACACTCCCCACACTTAGTTCGCAATATTTTGCAATTTATACAATCGACAACCTAAGTGTTTCACTTTCGTTGGCAGTCCGCACGTGTTTGGCACCTACTGTTTTCTTTCGCGTCTAACGCATTTCGCGATCAAAGCGAACGGGACAAGATTAGTGAACGGGCAGCATATCTATAACGGCGTCTCTTCGTATAGCAGGCCATCATTGGTAATGATAGCACGTACGAGTCGCCGCACAACACCTGAGCCACCCTTTGCAAGGAATCTTTTATGCTTCATTCCTTATCAGTCAATTGTGTACAAAAACAGAGCATAAACGTCAGTGGGTACGTAACATTTGCGTCAATTGACGTCATAGAACTGAACTTACCAGTTCTTAACATACCGGCCGAATCAGTATGCACCGTGTAAATGAATTCGGTAGTGATCAAAGTGATAGCGAAAAAAGAAAAAGCTGTCCGAAAAGATTTTTCGTGTGCGTGTGTATCGATATAGCTTTCTTTGCAGATTGAACCACTAAATTTATGTTTTGCGTAACAACCATTAACGTTATGCCGGTGCCGTACAGTGACACGATCCAGCGCGACGACTCACTGTGGCAACAAGCGTAGGTCGACGAACCGTGGTTGATGTTGCCAGCTCGAAACAGATCCTTCAACGACAGGGTGACGCCAAAAAATCTAAGAACCTTGACCAATCGGGAAGGAGAAAATGGGGCCTAGTCGCATGTCTAGAGCAGTACTTTTCTCTCCATCTCTTTGTTTATTTATATTTCGATATTCTGTCTTCTGTTTCCTTTCTCCTAGCTGGAAATAGGATCTTCATACTCGCACTTTGAAGCGCCACGCTTACGCGACAACAAGCAACAACGGAGGTCTAGCTTTCATATGCATGCAACCTGAAAAGGCAAGCCATCTTCACAAACGTTCAGACTGCCATATCAGTAGCAGCTTGTCGCCGACAACCTCACAATCTTGAGCGAGTCAAGAAAACGGCGCATGTGCTACAAAAACAAATACCAGCGGTGCGCATTCGAGGACCGTACTTCTGTATACGCTCGTCGGCGCAGACTTTTTCAGGTGCGGCGCCTAAATATGCCAGTTATAAAAGTTTTACAAATAAGCCATCACGCCTACTCATCTGTGCATTTGCTTTGTCGCATCCGCTTGGGAAACTGGCGCGTAAAAACGTGAAAGTTTCCAAAGTGGCAGATCTAGTAGGCAATCGTGCTGCATATTGTGAAGTCGTAAAGAAACGGGAGCACCGCTCGCAGTTGCGAGGTATGATGAGTAGTGGACACTATGGACACAGTTATAGGACTAAAGTGGTGTGTTGCCAGTTAAAGTGAAGTGAAGCGAAATCAAAACCGAAAAAAGTGCCGGAGACAAAAAAAAGCACAGCGAGAAAGAAAGGAAGAAAAAGGGGTAAATGGTGCGAGGAACGCCGGAGGTTCTTATCTAATTTCTCTCTTTTTTAGCACGCGTTGTGTAAAACATTTCAATTACAGGGTACAGTGTGGCCAATTCCTCTTGTGAGTATGAGCCAAGATCTTCTAGGCGACAAGACAAGACGCGCGGGACAAGTTGTTCGTGGGACTCTCAAGGTGGTTCCATGGGTTGCAGACCCGAGCCTATGGACCTGGGTACAACGTCGTTATCCGGCAAGGGCCTTGCCTGCTGTGCCACGTCACTGTGACAGTAGTGTATACAAGGGGGAACTTGCCGAGTGGCACTGCGATCGTGTGTTCGCGCAGCACGTATGTGCACCCTCGGCTTCACCGATCTACCGACCCTGACATCAGCGACGCCTCATCGCCGCATCACTGTGACCTTCCGGCATCGACAAAACTGTGAGAGGAACCATTTCTTTTGTTTTTCCGGACGCTAACTCGCTTAGCTTAGCTTAATTTCTTCATGCAATCGCCGTTTTTTTTTGTGTGGTCTCATCTGTGACGTTCTTCTAACAAGTGCTGAGCTTAATAACAAATACTTGTGTTTTGTTTTTCCACGCCGTACGGTTTCGTTTATACCACGGAAACTATTTCTCGGTGGCAGTACGTAACATAAAAAACCTAACACATGACACGAAGCAAATAAACAGACTAGGCTGTGAAGAGGTTTATCCGTATCTCTCTTACTAACTTTCCTCTCACCATGAACACGTTTACACTTCCACTTGTTTTAATGACTAGCCCCGCCGCGGTGGTCTAGTGGCTAAGGTACTCGGCTGCTGACCCGCAGGTCGCGGGTTCAAATCCCGGCTGCGGCGGCTGCATTTCCGATGGAGGCGGAAATGGTGTAGGCCCGTGTGCTCAGATTTGGGTGCACGTTAAAGATCCCCAGGTGGTCAAAATTTCCGGAGCCCTCCACTACGGCGTCTCTCATAATCATATGGTGGTTTTGGGACGTTAAACCCCACAAATCAATCATTGTTTTAATGACTATACGTTTTACTGTATTTGTCTACGAAGGCAGCGTATCTGTTCGGAGTTTGTCGTACATAAACGCTAAATCGGCGCAAAACCTTCGAAATTATGTACAGCAGTGTTCAGTCGGCAAGCGCCATAAAAAATTGCAAAGATTCAGCTGATTCGAGTCAGTGACAACTCCAACAGGCTTCCCTACACAATGCTCTATCGGACGCCCATGCTGCGCTCGAAATTGGTCTTTCTGAAAAATTACTGCATCATAACTTCGATCACTTTTGTTATTTCATTACTCTGGAACCGGCAAATTATGAATGTCTCACAATACGCACTGCGTTTAATAAACAAAGGTGGTTCGGCTTGAGCAGTCGTGCGCACGCAAACGTATAATTGTTTCGCTTAAACGCGGTGACCAAAACGTGACATGTCCATGCTTTGAAGTGAGTGGCCTTCTCGCGTATACTATAAAAATTCGGAACAAAAGCCACAAGTGTGCATTCGCTGTTTCTGTGGGCGAGCGAAGATCGCGTTTAAGGAAAGTGCTGGCCACGCAATACGGCGTCCTTCGCTTGGCGGTCGCCGCTGTTCGGGGGAACTCCCGCTGGCAGCCACTGAAAACGAGACACGCGTGGACACTAATTGCTGGATCCCGCTACGAGCTTAAAATCAGACGTCAGTGCTTTTGATGGTGAAAGTAGAATTGATTACCCATACGTATCCTGACTAAGTCGACTGCCACTTCGCAATATGACAAGAATTATACTGGATTAGGCACTTGTACCTGACATGAGCTCCCTGATTATCCGTTTCGCAACGTTTCCTGATGGCAGGACACTTTCTCTTCTTTTTTTGTATTTCCTCGCTGTTCTTCAAAACAGCCTCCGCCAAAGAACTGACAACTTGATTTTGCAAACAAGAATATATAGGCCGGAAAGAAAAAACTTAAATATACAAAGAGGGCGACAGAGCATATACGGGTAACAGAAGGACAGGCAAGTGAGACAAGGATACCCTGCCCTGGAGAAGGGGGAACTAAAAAAAACTGTAAAGGAGAAAAGAGGCGCGACATACATCGATGTTTTGTTCGCGTGTGCAGGGTAAGAATGAGGGATGAGAATAAGGGCATTCTGCTATGAAAAACAACAACAACAATTTACTGCATCGGTCAGGCCATTTCAAGCGTGTGAAATGAGGGGCAGAAAACTTTTGCTCCAAGGACAGTCTACACATCACCCTTCACTGTTCCCTCGAGTAGGCTTTCCGGCTGTCATGAGCTGGCTTCCCTGAGCTATCACTGGTTTCGGTAGCAGACAGATCACCAAAGACTATCAATAAGGAATAAAAATCATCAACTGCATCGCTATAGTGACAATGATAGACACCTTGTATGAGAAGTGTTCCCCTTGTTACACGAAATTTTACACTGATAGAAATATACAGAGAATAAAGTAGATACGAAGGTTTGTTTGTCCGGCTACAAAGAAACTATTAGTGATCTATGGCCGTTTCAATGTTCATGCCAAACGATGGAAAGTTTGTGCTACCACGGCCGAGTGCTATTGACCGTTGGACTCCGTACCATGAGCAGTGGGCGTTTACTTGGTTCCCCCCAGTTTAGGGAAGGAAGTGCGTTGGCTAAAGAAGCATATGCCAGAACGAGGGACTCTAGGAACATTTTAACAACGAAGCCGTTTGAAGGGCCCCTTAAACCCCACCGACTACGAAAAGTAAGAGAGCAGTCTTGGCTTCACTATACCCTTTCTAAAAGCGCTAGCTTCTCCTCATCACTTATTTCTTGATAAAACACGTAGAATATCCCCAATAAGCGTTGAGCCCATCACGATTTCGGGCTTTTAGATTACACTTTGCTATATTCGTTAACGCGGTCACAAAGCCCTCAGAAATGAAGTTAAATCAATGTATCGCGCATAATGAAAATGCAATACAAGCATAAGACTGAATGGCGAAGCAGAATAGGAGACAGTTCACAACAGATATCCTTTGTATATCGACCAATCGAGGATCTATTACATCCTTATATCACGTGAAAGAACTGCTGACGTCATGAATGTTGTCGCAAAGACGGGAAACATGGGAGAGAATAAACTGCTTGTTCTTTGTATTTTCAGATGTTGCTTAGGGGCCCTTTGAGCTGCCGGTACCATGTCAAATTAAGCTGCCGGTTCTTCATCGCAATAAACCGTCATCATGTACCAGAGAGCACTCGGTTCATTCTCTTTGCAGTGAAGCTGTTTAAGCTGTTCATTGGTAACTATTTCTCCGTGGTGCAAAACTCCTCAGGTGGGTATGCGCTCCAAGAAATCGGCAAGCCCCACTACTTCGCACAGCAGACGGGTGTGTCAAGCGAAACCGAACACTTGCGAGCGAAACCGATAAAAGATTGAAGGCTCCGCCACATGGGGTTCTGTGAGTGAAAATTCGCAGGACATGAGCCAGCAACGCTGGGAACGAGAACTGCCTTTAATGCACGAATCAAAATAATCGCAACCAGCCTTCCGGACCAGCTAAACACTGCACTAACACACACAGGAAGACCAAAAACTCGGAACGAACAATCCCCGCATACTGGCGGTCAATGGAACATAGGCGCGAAACAGCAGGAAAGCCAACTCACACGTAACTCGCCGTAGAATACGAGCCATCGACTCGCCTTAGCCAACACCCCAAACTAGCGTGGCCTCTGCTCTGTAGCAGGCACAGAGAAAAACCCCGTCGCTCGCCTGTCACCCAAAAGCTCCCGGGCTCGTCTCACCTCCCTCCTGGTCGGCTAGCCCACTTTTCGCCCCCTGTGGCTTTTTTGGAAGCTGATGCTCGTCCCGCGCATGGGCAATGCGCCTGTGTCCTCCTCGCCCTGCTTCCCCCATGCGTGCTTCAGATAAGGGCCCATCGGCCCGACAAGACAGCGAAAAATACAGATGAAGAGAAAAACAAAGAGACTAAAGCCATAAAAAGATATAAAGACAGAAAAACGCAGAAGGGGAATGGAGTAAAGAGAGAGCGAGAAAGAGAACGGTAAAAAAAAGCAGATATCAAAAAGATGGAAAGAAAGAAAGACAGAATCCATGCATCCTCACAAAGTTAATCATGGCGAGAAAAGGGGTCTGAAAATTTCAACCTTCTGGAGTTCTTTAACGTGCACCCAAATCTGAGCACACGGGCCTACAGCATTTTGGCCTCCATCGAAAATACAGCCGCCGTAGCCGGGAATCGATCCCACGACCTGCGGTTCACCAGCCGAGTACCTTATGAACTAGCCCACCGTGGCGGAAGCTATGAGTATCGCATTGTCGAGTTGTTTTATTTATTTATTTATTTATTTATTTATTTGCTTATTTATTTATTTACACGTAGTGCAATGCTAATTGCGCTATGACAGGAGTGGGTATACAAGGATACACAGAAATAAACAATGAGAATCACACAAACAGGTAACATAACGTCGTGCGAACATTAAGCCGAAAATACCAGTACATAAGAAAAAAAAGAGCAAACAATTACCATTTGCAAACGCATCAGCGTATTTCACATATATGTGTTGTAGATTTCGGCTACAAAACTCAAAGAGGAGCATGAACAAACAGAACCCGGTAATAAATTTCAGTCTTCGATAGAACAAGAGAAAACTGAGCTTGAACGTACTATTAGTTCGAGCGCAGTTAGGCCTCAAATTTAGGTTGCAATAGTTTCTCGTCTTTGACTGCGAGGAGAAGTTAACGCACTCCTCGTTATTTGACGGTTTAATGGTGGAAGAAACGGTGCTTAGCAAAAGATTTAATGACAGCATAGTTAATTGCAATGAAAATAGAGTAGAAGAGGATGATAAATTGCGCTCGCAACGATGACATATGACTCTTACCGCCTTTTTCTGGACTGCTTTCAGTTCTACTCTCGCACTGCGTATACAGGTTCCAGACAAAGGATGTGTAGTCAAGTACGGGACAAAATGGTGATTTATATTAGAGGAGCTTACCGTACATTACCAGAGCGTTGCCCCATGTAATGTGAATGGAGTGACATCAATTCTGTATAGAAATTTAATTTTATTTTGTCTTCCAGTCGTCTCAGGCAATTCAAGGATGATTTAGAAAACTGTTGGATTGGAGAGTATACTTCGAAACCCGCCATCCTGCCGGTGGCGAGATACCATTTTTATATGAGTAATTTCTTGAAACGTATGTTTTTCGACGTGTGGCTTTGTGTTACAGATTCCCTTGAAACAACCTCAACATCTGGGCACACTTCAGTAGAGATCAATTCATAAATCTCTTATATGCCATTTTCACCAGGGACAGCAATATTATACCTTTTAGCCTAATTCTACGTTGCAGTTTATTATAGAAACCCAGTGTGTGTGTGCTTTTTTGGCCCCCTATATATTAAAAAACTACAAGAAAATAGGGGTGGGCCCGCGCCACCAGTAGTTATAACGGGCTCAAGCCAATCTAACACAAATGATGACGGAAAATTTCCCAAGTTAATTTTGTAAGCCAATTTGTTCAATAAAATAACAAAGGTAAAGCCTAATGAGCATGGCATGGAAGTGCAAGCAATAAACCGATCAGCTTCTCAGAAAAGAGCAGGTCGACATGCAGCAGCAGTGTATTTTCCCAAGTTCAGTGTTTGGGGTTCGTGTGTGCACATGTGCTTGCGAGTGTGTTTGCGTGTTTATTTAAAATGCGTTGCCGTTCAATGCGGGAATGTACAAACAAAACGGCGAGGTGGAATGCGAGACAGTGGCCTGGAGGATGAGGTGAGCGCTGATGAAGATGACCACAGTAGGTTTAGAAGTCGGAGTTCGTTTCCTTACCTGAAGCAGTGTAAAGCCAGGTAGGGCAGGTCGTCGTTTCAACCAGCGATGCAACAAGAAACTCTGAGCAGCCTGTTTGCCACCGCTAACTTAGACATGGCACCAGCCGAAATGATGGCATGCTTTTTAAGGGAAAATGAGCAAGGGACTCGTGTAAGCGTTGCAGATTCCGTCGTTCATGTACTTAGGGAATGTGTGTACTATATGTAGCAGCGATGCTATCGTTATCAGTCGCAGTGGCTTTGCCCACGTTTATTGGCATAAAAGCGATTATAATCAAGAGCATCCACAGCATCCACGCAAAAATAATTATGATAGACTACAATAGCAAGGAAGGGGAATCGGAGTATGAAGTGACGCGCCTGATAAAGTGTCGGTACCTAATGCGCCTCATGTGAATGCCATAGACACAGAGTTGCGCATTACAGTTACCAACTGAAGTAGACACGCAGGATAATTTTTATTAGTCAATAGCTCATAATGCGCTGGTAGTCTTGTATCACTGTTGCGCACACGTAAATGTGTCACAATGTGTTGCGTGTGCGGGCATTTATTGAAGTGATGCTGTTCGTTCAAGCAAGGTGCGCCACACATACACCTGTCAGATGTAGTTATATTAAATCAATAAAGAGAATAAAGTATCAGCGATCGGACAATGTGTTAGGCTCCTACGATGGGGGAACCACTGAGAATATTTTGTTGATTGATTTATTGATTTGAGGAGTTTAACGTCCCAAAACCACCATATGATTATGAGAGATGCCGTAGTGGACGGATACAGAAATTCCGAACCCCTGCGTTTTTTTTAACGTACACTCGAGTCTGAGCACACGGGCCTACAGCATTTTCGCTTCCTTCGAAAATGCAGCCGCCGCAGCCAGGATTGGATCTCTTAACATGCCGGTCAGCAGCCGAGTACCTTAGCCACTAAACCACCGCGACGGGGTCCGAGGAATTTCGTACGGACTTTGGGTTCATTGAAGTATTGTGTCAGGTCCCTCAGTGTGCCAATACGATTTCAAGATTTTATGAAACTCTGTCGATATTCACCTAATTGACATTTTGGCGTAACTCACAAGGCCTGATCTCCCTCCCGATGAAGCTGCTGCGTCGTCTACTTTGCTTCTTAAGATTCCCAGATGACCGGGTACATGATACAGTTTTATAACTTTGCCTGACGCGATTATAAAGTTAAGAAGCAGCTTGATGTTTTAAATTATTTCATCGTTATCAGTGAAACTTGACAGCTGCATTAAAAGGGATGGGCAGTCTGTGTAAATGTGAGCGGGCACGTTAGAGTTATTTGTAAAAAACGAAATGGAGTGCTGCTTGAAATGCAATTAATTTCGTGCCATATAAGCTTGAAGCTTTGCATATCTGAAAATTTTCAACAGTTGCGATTTTTTTCATCTTCGGTCAAAGCGATGTATGCCGCTCCCAGCCTGCATGATGCTGCGTATAAAATAATGTGTGTTTCGTATTTCTGTCACATTTGTTTCAACTATAGCAACAATTCTATACTGTGACCACAACGGAAAACGATGCTAGGTCCCAAGGAGCTTCACTCGTAAAACGAGGAACGCTTCCCAGTTCCTCTGTTAATACGACAGTTCAAAGTCATCAAAGCATTCCCTGCCAACGTTGACATTGAGCCTGAATATGCAAAGCAAGCGAAGAGCCCCACCTCAATCTACGTACGGCCACTCCACAAGGACACCTGCATTCGGCTGGTCGGGAGAGGCGGAACGCTACTGCCAGGAGTATGTGAGCGTCTTCCGCTTCCCTTCCCATTTATAACGAAAACGCGACTTATGTTAGCGAGGTTAACTAGCTTTGTGGACAGTAATGTGTGTGCATGTGCCGCGAGACTATGTTAAGCAGCTAGCTGCATCAAGAGTTGCATAAAGAAGTTTAGCGTAAATAACAAGTACACAACGTGTGACAATGCACATAGCAGCATTATTCGTACGTTGTTATCTCAATCAAAACAACAAAAATTGTATCAATTTATTTCGTCACTACAATGACTTCAGTCAATCATTGAGCATAATCTTAATGCCTGAGAGCTTTCCGCAGATGTGCAATACAATTTGTACAGTTAAATAAAACATGGTAACAAAGGGCATCATAGATGACAGTCAGATGAAAGTTTTTTTTTTTAACATCAGTACTAATAGGTCACCAAGGTATCATGAAAAAAAATTTTTGAACTTGACAGTGACATCAAATGCACTCAATCAGATTAACTCTTACAAACCAAGTACCACAAGTGTTTCTGCAAGACTAAGAACAAAATTACAGCAACTGATTCAGCGAAGTAAACAATAACAAGGAAAGATAATCGTGTTTGTGTTACGTATATGTGCCTTATTAATGTAACTATTCTTAAAAAGGTCTGGGATCGTCACTAGCAGTGTCGATGACACGATATACGAAAGTAATCAATGTTATCGAGAAAAAAGTTACGCATCAGAGCTGGAAACAAAATAATGCAACCAAGTCACCGAGCATCTATAGTTAAAAGCGAACAATGCTGAGTCAGGGACAGAGTAAAACTATGCACTTTCCGACTCATTGCGATCGTGATAATGTTTTACATATTGCGCATGCTTGTATTAAAAAGAAAGCGACTTAGATGGTGCACATTGGAGGTCCACTAAAAAAAGAGCTGACGGCGCAGGATTTTAATTTATAGAACGCTGTGCTTGAGCACGTGTGTCAGATCAACAGGAAGTCAGCAGCGACGAGCCCCCTGACTTATGTTGTAAAACACATGGTCTTGCGAAGCTAGAGGCTGTTATTCTACGACATGACAATTGTCATCGATGTTATACGAGTAGAACCGCCGGGGCATTGAAAATACCACGATGTATTAGCCGCTCTGCGTGAGCTACCAATTAGACTTAATGTAGATTCATGATCACTGCTATCCCGAGCTATCAGATTGCCTCGCTGGCGAGCTCAGCAATCCCAAACATACATCAAAATTGCGCCTATTTCAATGCGCAGCTGCTCTCCTTGGACACCAAGTGTTACAAACTACACCTGTTCCGCGCCCTATATTCACCATGAACCAGTGAGCATTGCTCCTATGGTTTTTTAGCGATTTCTATGGATTCCTGTGGAGTTTCGCATCAGGCACCTACTGGTCACCTCCTTGAAACACCACAATAGGAAAACCACAACCTGGGGAACGCGCACGGCTAAATTTCTTGGAAAAGAAAGCATTAGCAACAATGCCTCGAGCATATAAAACCACGAAGTGAGTCATTCACCGAGATCATCAGCGTGGTTATACGTAGAGGGCCCTGCGAATGCCACTTATGTATAAGCTGAAAGTACAACAAACACTTCCCTTTGGTGTGTACTTGTTGACCATCGGACTCGAAATTCCCTTACATCGACAACGTCAGATAGTATTCATTTTATCTGAACGTGGTACTTCGATGTGTCGACCACTAATTTGCCATTTCGAACGATTTTCGTCCTGGACACGTTTAGGAAACTGAACTGACCACTGAATACCGAACGAGTTTTGTTAAACATTCAACTAGACTGCTAGGCTCCGGCCGTAAGCACCTGCAAGTGTTGCATCCTCTCGCCGCCTTTGGCAGTCTTACGCTCGGCCTTTAAGTTTGAAGTTTATTTATCATTGACGCATACATCTTTATCCAATGGTTTAATGGGAAGGGAGGGGCGAAAAGGCAACTAAATACCTTACAATGCGCCAATCCCCGCCCAGACCAAAATAATGCACAACACTCAGTATATCTTTAGAGCATGAACACAAATTCAATACAGCGAAAGAAAAAATGGAGAAAAGAAGACACAGCGAAAATAAAGAGCGCAGTGGGAGAAAAGAAATTTTAAGACACTTGTACATGCACTTTTTACACATACCAAAGAAACCTTTAATAATACAGTCGTAGTTTTGACCAGGTATTAACAAGCGACAGATCACGAAGTGAATAGGACTGTAGCTGGCTTGCACAAATTTAAGGCGCATTACATTTCCTAGACAGTACACGAGATGCGCAATCGTATACAGAACAAAACAGACATGTCATGTTTAAAGCGAGAGTAGATAAGCGTGGATCTTTTTTAAAAAACGGTTGAACGAATCCTTTTTCAGCAACGCATCACATCCGATACTAACGACAGGTCCTTACCTATCCGATTTCATATGCTGCAGCACAAGATTGTTAGCCAGGTGCAATATACTCGCTTGCAGAGTTGCATCTCACAGTCCTTCATTTGCCAGCAAGGAAGCATTTTAAGTGTTTCGGCTCTCACCGGAGACTGGCTCTTAGAGCACCAGAAGACACCGCAGTGAAATATCACATAACTACAAAACTTTCTACACAGTTCAGCCTCGTTTCACTGAGAGCTCCATAATGCCACACAATGCTAGTCTTGTCGCAACCTTACCATTGCCTACAATTAGTGGCATAGACTTTTTTTTAGGGGGGGGGGGGGGAGGAGAGCTAAGTCCGCGCAAGCGTTATGTTCACAGGCACGTTTGTATGTGTGCGTGCACACGCATATACACACGCAAAATTAAATTTCGAAGTACCCTTTCTGCCAACGCCAGTGCCAGCAGTACTAAGGCATCTGCGCCTCCACAGCAACACCACCTTTGAAGTAACTAACAGTTTTGCTTAGTACAACTTTTAGACCAAGCAGATCTGAATTCACAAGTACACACCCTCCGATAGAACCGGGCTGCATGAATAGAACATAGTCCTTCAGAAACGAAGCGATACAGCAGCACGGAGTAATCACATTGAAGTTCTATTGGAGACCAGGTGGTATAGCTCATGCAGTGGTTGCCTGTAGCTTCTTTTTATTAAACTATTTTGCCCTAGAGAGTGATGCAGTTTACACAGCTTTGATCACGCAGTGCATGAGGATCAAACAAGTGAAAGTACAGTTTTAGACAACAGGAATAGTGGCAGCACATCTATTCCGTAGTGTAGGGATGGTGACAAAGCAGTCCTGCACAATTCAGCACAGTGGGGTGTACATGCAGTTGAGGCGGGCGAGTGCTGACAGCATTCCTGGCAAACGACACCTTCATAAGAAGTAACGTTGAACCCAGCTCTGCGTGAACACTGGTCCTGAACTTGCTGTCCTTTCTGTCGCACGTAGGAAGTAGACGTGTCGGAACGAACACTTGAGGTATCCGAATACCTAAACCTGGAAATATGTGCAATTGTTACTCATCCGATGCGAATCAGGGCACTAAGAGGAGAGTTTTCAATACTTACAGGAAATGGCGAGACTCCTGAAGGAAAGAAGTTCATCCAGTACGCCGAGTCGGCCACCGGTATTGTGGGAAGACCGATACCGAAGCAACAAAATATCCTCTGGTCCTGGTGTTCCAGACGACTGGGAGCACTCACACGGAGAATTTAGGCTGTGATGGTGAGTTCTGTAGGGGGAGAAAGGGGCGGCATTTATTAGGGTGATAATTATCACTAATATCACTTGAAATAAGCTGAATATATCCGACTCAGAACAGCTGGTACAAAACATACCAGCATCACAAATTAGATAAAGTAAGACCTACCTTTGTGCTTTGGAGAGGGCCGTCTAGGTTTGTAGACACGAGTCCACGCAGTCCATTGTGAAAATTAGGATCTGTAGGGGCGAGAAAGTGAAATTAGTCACGAAATCCTTATGAAAGTTATAAGTGAACAAGCCAGAACAATGTCATGGCAGTTAACCAGACTGATTGTAAAGCCACAACTGTGGTGGCCTGAATGACCGAAACAACGAAGAGTAAACCAGAACATGAGTGAACTCAACAGTATAAGAAACTTGAAAAAAATGAATATTAAAATGGGAAATCATAGGTGTGACTACAAAACATAGTAAGCAAGAGATGAAGACATTGCAGTAAGCCCAGTACCGAGATAGCTTGACGAAACTCATCGCAGACGACGGAAAGCTTGCGAAGCTATAAAGAAGCCCTGCATGACGAGTGAAGTGAAAAAAATGGGTACTGCAATGTCCGACAGTGCAGTCCAATCGCTGCATATTTCAGAACGTATAGGAAACATCTTTTAGTTGGTCGCGTATCCATAAGCTAGAGGAGCACGACAAGTTTTTGAATTTCTTTACTTAAGCACACCCACGAAACTGGCAAGTCGTATCAGTGTGGTGGCGACGCCAGAACTGAAGCATGACAATGACGCCATAATCTTAAAGAGATTAGCTATATGGGTTGAATGGGTAGTGCGTAACACTCACCATAATAGCAAAAGATTGAAAAGAACTCAGACTTAAACGATAGCAATAAAACTACTCATCAGTGTGGTCCCTGAATGAAGGTAAAGAGGGCTGTAGAAAACAATATAAACCACACCTCAAAAGCATTTTTGGTAACTTGATTAGGAATTATTGTACGTATGAAAAATTGATAAGCAGAAAGAACGAAGAACCATTTTTAATAGATCACAATTTATTCGAAATATCGCCACAAATGACCATACGCATGAAAGGCATGAGAAAAACGCCGGGTTTGTGTGGAAGGCACAGCACAGCCACAGTGAAAGCTAGAAGAGAAACCCTTCAGAGCCTTTTCAAAACATGTATTGGGTAAGTACTTTAAGCACGCTTGCTTGGTACCCATTATGGCCTCAAAATAATTCCTTTAGGATAGTAGGCCGGCATTTGTTATGCCATTTTTCGTGATTTTGAGAAGCGTGGCATCTGCTAAATGCAAGAAATTCGGTCCCGTTTGGCCATGCAGTGGCAGACGAGGATAAGGAATTACGGCTGAAGTTGCTATGCGCCACATTTATTAGGGGAATGAGAACAAGCTTTTTTGATGGTTTCGAGTATTGAACGGCCCCCTATAGTTACGCTATTCGCATTGTGGGATGACTGGTTCTTTCGCCGTTGTAAAACGCTTTTGAAGTCTTAACGCGATTGCTTTCCCCGAAAATAAGCCTGCCTAAGGCAAGTTTGACAACGAGTCGCAAGCACTGATGTAGCTCAATAATAGAATACCCAGCGGACCCGGATTCAAGCCCTACTGTGCCATTGGTGTAAGTTTTTTTTTTTTTTAATTTCGTGCGATGTGGTTACGGACACCGGTGGCGGCGAACAAACTGAACGCGACCCGAAAAGTGGTCTCGTAACAAAATTCACTAAAAGAGTGGCGCGTAGAGGTAATTAAAACAACGGCACCACTGTGGAGCCGTTTCGATAAACACCGCACCGTTTGGTTTATGACAAGCAACACATTTAGTATGCAAGTGAATAAAGTTGTAATGCAACGGCACGACTCACGTTCAGCAAGGGGCCCCAGATGCCAGTGACGACGTCACTGATACGGCGGAGGACTTTACTGGAGACTGATGTTGCAGGGCGGAGCGCGTGCAACGTGCCTGCCGCAAGCTGCACTTGCCCCGCCGATCCCAGACGGGATTCTTTGAGTCACCTTGTCGAAAACCAAGGGATACGCGCCCAATCTGTGAAGACACGAGGAAAGTTGTAGCACTACCGAAAAGAGGCATGGTTCCCCAAATGCTAGAAAATAAATATTGCCAGCACTGTTAAATAAAATGCGCGAATACCGCAAAACGCCCCGAACACTACACAGTATGAAACGAAGGATATTCAAAACCATTAAAAGAACATTTAAAACGCCGTTAAAGAATTGAAGGGAAACTAAAACTTACATGAGACGACTGCTATGGCTTGCCCGAAGACATTAGCGTTCACAGGACGTTTCGAACTGATGACAACCACTCCGAATCGTGCAGACTGGTGAAATCGGAAGGTCCTCAGCAGCACAGTGCCCGAATATTCATTTGCGCAGGAATTATGCCAAGCAGTGTGATGCAGAAAAAGGTGCCAACCTGAAGAGAAGTAATAAAAGCATCGAGAAGAGCGTTCAAAGAACAGGCTGCACGAACTAAACTTACAAGTAATAAGGCAGGAATTGGAGTGAAGATCTCCACAGCTGGCAGGATGTCATCGGCATGAAGCGGCAAAAGGCAGGAACGTCGTTTACTGCAGCTCCGATGGCCCAGAACGCGTACGAGCTCTGAAATTCGGGGAGAGAAGGAATGATACAGCTGTTTAGCAAATACACGGTAAAAACAAATTGCGAGGCACTTGAGGTGATTAGTTTCCATGACGTGCATACTGACCTTTATGAGCAGTTGCGCCGCAACCACGTATGGTCAGCTTGTCCAGGACAGCCAGGCTACACCTGCGAGCTCAGCTGAGAAAACTCATTATCGGTTCATTGGGAATCGAGTAAGGACGGGACGAGAACTGACGAGATACGGGAGACGGGGACGAGTGCAAATTGAAAACGCGGAAATTCACCACGTACCATGGCCACAGCAGGGCTTAACGATGGGCTGCGGACCGAAGCCACGTTGTTTCGATGACAACTCCTGACAAAAGCTAAACCGAATGCCGTATTCCACGAAGCGACTGCCTCGCCCATTTAATTCACCACGTGGCCCCGCCGCGACGCAACGCAAAACCGAGACGAAACAGTGGCAACGGGACTCTGCGGCATTCGGTGCGGGCCCATCTCCCCGACGAAAACTGAAGAGTGCTGAAGCTATGCGACGGTTCAGACCCCGAGCGGCTCGACTGAAGCTTGGATGCCACTCTCGTTTCCGCCACGGAGAAGAACCCGCCGCGCTGTGACCGCCTTTGCCCACTCCCTTCATTCAGCGGCGTAATTGGCCGCAATTGAATTTACCTACCAGTTACTGCGAGTGTCGCTAGATAGAAACCCCGCAAGCAATACCGAATGCAACCGTTCATTTAGACACCGCAGTCAAAAGCTTGGCGTGCCACCCTGACAGCTGTGGCCCACCTGAAGGGGTTAAAGATGCCGAAGCTTTCCACGACGAATTGTTCCCTTGTCCAAACGTTCCAGACTGACAGCACTCGCGTGGATCATTTACGCTATGATGGTGAAGAATTCTGTATGGGTGAAAGTGAAAGCATTTATTAGGCTGATAATCACTAATAATGCTTGAAAAAAGCTGAACGAGAATACAACTAGAAAGAGCTGGTACAAAACATGCCAGCTTGAACTAAATGGAGTAAGACCTACCTCAGTGCTTGGAGGGCCATCTGGGTTCACGGACACGAGTCTGTAGTCCATTGTGAAGATTACAATCTGTATGGAACGAGAAAGAGAAATTAGTCTCGAAATCCTGATTAATGTTATAAATGAACAAGCCAGAGCGATGTCATGGCAGTGAACCTGACTTGATCCGAGAGCCACAGGCAGTGGTAGCCTGACTGGCCGAAACAGCGAAGAGTAAATGGAAACACGATCGAACTCAACGGAATAAGAAAGTTTCGAAAATGCATATTAGAAAATGATAGGTGCGACATTAAGGCGGCGTAAGCAAGACATGAAGACATTCCAATAACCCCAGTGCTAAAATAGCTGCACAAAACGCGTCACATAAGACAAAACTTTTGAAGCTATATAAACAAACCCTGCATGACTAGTTACGAGAAAAAAATTGGAATCCCGACAGTGCCGTCCAATCACTGCATATTTCAGAACGTAAAGGACATGCTTTTAGTTGGTAGCGTGTCCATAAGGTAAAGGAGCATGACAAACATGAATTTGTTGCACTGAAGTGAGCACCCCCCACAAAACTAACAGGTGTTGTCGTCGTGGTGGTGACGCCGGAACTAAAGCATGACTGCGCATGACAGTGGCGTCATAAGTTTAATAGAAAATAGCTCTATAGATTGAATGTAGTGTGTAACACTATGTTAGCAAAAGGCGAAAATCGCTCGTGAAGCCCGAAACGATAGTCTTAAAGCCACACAACAGCGTGGATACAAAATGGAGAAGGTAAAGAGAGCTGTAGAAAGAGTACAATGTAGTGGCTGACGTAGACTACATCTCGAAAGTCTTTTAATTTGTAAGCATTGGAACTAGAGAACGTTGATAAGCAGCTAGAGCAAAGAATTAAATTAGTTTTAATAAATGGCGATTCGTTGCAACTATAACCACAAATACCCATGTGCATTGAACACAGGAGAAAAGGAGTGGCGGGTGTAATCAACGGCACACTGCAGCTGTTCTGATAAGCATCGACGAAGAGACTGCTGCATGAACACCCTACGGTTTTGTGTATATGACCAGTAACGCATGTATGCGATTGCATATTCGTAATGCAACTGCGTGACTCACGTTCGGTATTGAAGGGGCCCCCGGCTGCCAGTAACGATGTCACGGATACGGCGGATGACTTCGCCGGAGACCAATGTTGCAAAACGGCACGGGCACAACGTGCGTGACAGATGCTGCACTTGTCGCCACGTAGATCTCGGGCGGGAACCGTTACATCGCCTTGTCGAACGTCAAGGGCAACGCGTTTAACCTGTGAAGACACGAAAGAAGTTTGACTATTAGAGAAAAAAGCTAAACGCCACGAAAAAAAAAAGAGCCCCAACAAACGCCACGAAAAAAAAAAAGCCCCAACAAACGCCACAAAAAAAAAGCCCCAACAAACGCAACAAAAAAAAAGCCGCAACAAACGCCACAAAAAAAAAGCCGCAACAAACGCCACAAAAAAAAAAAGCCGCAACAAACGCCACAAAAAAAAAAAGCCGCAACAAACGCCACAAAAAAAAAAGCCGCAACAAACGCTACAGAAAAAATGCAAGCCCTCCAGAATGAACAACGGAATCACTGCAAAATGAAAAAGAAACTGCGAAAACTACAGTAAAAAGCCGTTTTAATATAACCACCAAAAGAACCTTTAAACCGCTGAAAGAATTGAGAGAAACCTAAGCTTACATGTGACGTATGCCAAGGCTTGCGCAAAGACCTTCAGCAGCATATCTTCAGCAGTACAGCGAAAGATGCCAACCTGAAGAGAAGTAATAAAAGCATTGAGACTTGAGAAGAGTTCAAAGTACATGCTGCATGAACTAAACTTACAAGTTATAAGGAAGGAACGGACTGGAGTGAAGCTGTTCACAGCTGGCAGGGTGCCAACGGCATGACGCTGGCAAAGAACAGGAACGTGGTTTGCTGCGGCTCCGCCGGCCCAGAACGCTTATCAGCTCTGAAAATAGGTGAGAGAAGGAAATACAGCTGTTTAGCAAGTACACGGTAAAAAAATTGCGAGGCACTTGAAGTGACGAGTTCCCATGACGCGTACACTCACGGTTATGGGCAGTTGCGCCGCAACCCCGCCGGAACCACGTACGGTCGTGTCCAGGACAGCCAGGCTACACCTGCGAGCTCAGCTGACAACAGTGTCATTATCGGTTCATTGCGAATTGAGTAAGGACGGGACGATAACTGACGAGATACGGGAGACGGGGACGAGTGCAAATTGAAAACACGGAAATTGACCACGTACCATGGCCACAGCAGGGCTTAACGATGGGCTGCGGACCGAAGCCACGTTGTTTCGATGAAAACTCCTGACAAAAGCTAAACCGAATGCCGTTTTCCACGAAGCGACTGCCTCGCCCATTTAATTCACCACGTGGCCCAGACGCGACGCAACGCAAAACCGAGACGAAACAGTGGCAACGGGACTCTGCGGCATTCGGTGCGGGCCCATCTCCCCGACGAAAACTGAAGAGTGCTGACGCTATGCGACGGTTCAGACCCCGAGCGGCTCGACTGAAGCTTGGATGCCACTCTCGTTTCCGCCACGGAGAAGAACCCGCCGCGCTGTGACCGCCTTTGCCCACTCCCTTCATTCAGCGGCGTAATTGACCGCAATTGAATTTACCTAGCAGTTACTGCGAGTGTCGATAGATAGAAACCCCGCAGGCAATACCGAATGCCACCGTGCATTTAGACACCGCAGTCAAAAGCTTGGCGTGCCACCCTAACAGCTGTGGCCCACCTGAAGGGGTTAAAGATGCCGAAGCTTTCAGCGAAGAAATGTCCCCTGGTCCATGCGTTCCAAACGACAGGGAGCACTCTCACGGAGCATTTAGCCTACGGTGGTGAATTCTGTAGGGGTGAAAGTGAACGCTATAATTAGCTTGTAAACTTTCGCGAATGTCGCTGAATTAAAGCTGAACGAGAAACTACACACAACTACGGGACATGTAGGCTTAAGGTAGCCGTAATATGGCTTACCTTGGTGCGTGAAGACAGCGGACGAGAGCCACGTGCTCGAACAACACACATGCTTGGCCCACTCGGCCTGGAAGACGTACCAACAGCGTGTAAGCCGACGCCGCAGTGTGACTTCCACTTTTCTAGCGGGAGGTGGCGCTGTCGTCAGTGGCCGCCAGCGTCGCCTGGCGGTAACGTTCTAGACGTGTTGTCCACTAGCGCCAGTGGCGTGAATCCGGCGTACGTAACCTTATCAAGGTGGCCGTTCCGGTACGCATGCTCTTGCCAACGATGCGAACCGCATCTCTTCTTAAAAGATCGCGAGAAGAGCAGGCCGACGCTACGAGAGGGACATGCCGCGTGTGCTTTCGTGGCGCTCGTAACCTACAGTTCTCGAATCCAGAGGCCATGGCTCCGGCTTTGGCTGGTCTTTCAAGCGATTGTGATAAGCCCGAGTCATGTCACGTGTTGCGGTGGCTGCATTTCACTTATCAGCGGCACGAACACGCAAGTACGCACGAACGCACAGGTGGCTCGTTTGCGACGATCAATTCGACGCCGACGCGGTTCAGCACGAGGCGTGTTATCGTCAGCATCGGCGCGAAGGATTGTTAAAAAGAAGCGAGAGCAAAATGGTTTTTTTTTTTAAAGAAAGGTATAACGAGCAGTGCGTAATAATCGTCCGGCCCGATAATTTTCACTGTCTACCACATGTCGGTGGTGTTTTTAGGCCGTAAAGATGTTTAGCGCTTCTAGATAGTGTACAAAGCGCACCACAAGCGTCACTGCTTTTGTTTCCAGCCGTATTTAACGCATGTGCAGCATGCCTTCTCGATGTAATTCGAAAGTCGCCGGCGTTCGTCCGCACTCACGAAAATATATTGGCCGATTCCCGAGGTACGGTGAAAATATCGTTCTGTGCCGTAAGAATATTAATATCTGGGGTTTTACGGCACTGACGGAAATATAATGGCCGATTCCCGAGATACGGTGAAAATATCGTGCTGTGCCGTAAGAACATTAATAATATCTGGGGTTTTACGTCCCAAAACCGCGATATGATTATGAGACGCCAAAAAAAAACAAATGGCACCATATTCACGGGGTGAATGATGGAGAGTGGGGCGAAGCATCCGTACGTCCAGTCTTTTTTGCTTCCGTCCGTTCAAGCGTCCGGCTGTGTCACCGTCCATGCGTCCACCCGCCCGTCCGTGTGCGCGTCTGTTCGTGCGTCCGCACGTCCATCCGTGCGTTTGCTCCTGCGTTCGTCCATGGATCCGCCCCTGAGTCCATTCATGCGTCCGTCCGTACATGCAGCCATCCGTGCGTCCGTTCATGTATCTGTCTGTGTGTCCGTTCGTCTATCTAGTCAACACTCCAAGTACCACCATCTCGCATCTTTTGATCATATATTCCGCATATATAAGCACTGCCATCCAGCGGACATTCCAAGGACTAAACGAAAGGTGGCACACGCACACTTTCTTACGGCTTGCGCTTCAGGTCTACTTCCCACCTTTAACCACCTCGAGTTCATGGTATATACTAGTTCACTGTATTCATGACACTGCGGCCCAACGCTCGCTAAACCTTTCTAAAACCGAGGAGGTTACGCCCAGCGAGTATAACCTAGCAACCCTTTCTTGTCAGAGAGTGCTCAATGTACATGCCAATGGCTGCTAATGGGAATGAGAGACAGGAGAATTCGGCTTTTAGTTAACATACACGCTGCGAATTTTTATCGTTCAACAACGCACAGGAGAAATCTGCCATCGGCACCACCTTCCAGGTCAAGGCGTAAGACATTTTACGTACTACGACGAGGTACGAATGGGCGCCGCTTTAAGGAGCATCGCCCCTAAAAGGAGGGCTACAGAAATTTACACCTTCTGGTGTTCTTTCACGTGCACTGACATCGCACAGTACACAGGCCTCCAGCATTTTGCCTACACCACACCCGCGACCTTCAGGCATGGAGGAAGGAGTTTTTCCCTTCCTCCGTGCCTCCAGGTCAACAACCGAGCGCTGCAACCACTACACTACTGCGATAAGCCCATGCCATGGGGAAAAAAAATTCTCAATCAAGGCCACGTTGAACCGAACCACGGCTCGGAATCGACTTTTTTTCTCTTTTTTATCAATAAATTTGTAAAATATGTAGCTCTAAAAGACCATAGTGTGCATGCTTGGCTACTTTTTAATTTCACGTGTTAAGAGGCTGAAGCAAAAGAGAAGTTCGTTCTCATCCGCCACTTCAAGAGATGATGAAGTGATCTTCCACATTTTAACACCGAAATATAAACATCGCAAGATGAAGATGCATGCGCAATTGGTCTTTGGTTGTATTAATTTAAAAAGAAAGAAATGAAAATACATTTTAGGTTGCTCTTGGAACGCGGCACGTCGTACAACTCGTCCAACATCATGGTGCTTTCAATAAAGTGATTGGTTAGAATTGTACGCAGCACCTTGAGATAGGGTCAAGACATTCCGACAATTGAGATGATTCAGATGATCTTGCTATCGTTTGACTACAATTCTAGACAAATAGCTTAAACAACTTGCCTAAAGAGGCGTAGCTACCCCTACTGAAAGAGCTATTGTCAGTTACAGTTTAAATGTAAGTGTAAAGTCCAGCCACAGTCGCGGCTGTCTCACCCAAATAATATTTACATAGATGCCCCATTTCAGTTCATTTGCTTGTTGCTGTGACGTCAAACACTTTTCGCGAATTACATGTGGGCGATTTTACCCGCTGACGCGTGTTGATGTCGCTGATTCACGGCAGAAAACTTGAACTTCCTGGCAACTTAATGAATATGCCATGAATCCCAGAAGTAAATTGAGGCGTCAATTTTTTGAAAAACGCAATATTTCTTTTTTGCTCGTTCCGCCGGAAATCTCGCGTTGGCGTCGTTCGTTGCGAGCCAGAAATGAGCGTTGTCCGGGATCGAAAAATTGAGAAACATCTAAATAAAATAAAAATTCGGCAGATCCCACGTGAGGCGAATAGCTTCGAGCCCTATGCATCGGCTGATCGGCAGCGGCCACTGTCCGAAAGAAAAGAGAAAGGGTGGCTCTTACGCCTGCCTTCCCTCTCGCCTCGATATCGTTGCTGCAAAACACAGCTTTTAGCGTGTCAGTAGCTGCTAGCGGTGATATGAGCTTACATCGACGCGCACAGCCACAACCAAATACCCATCAGGCTATCCAGCTACAAATACATCGGCTGTGACGTAGCCTGTCATGATGCACATGCAATGCCTTTAATTACACCTATCGGTGTACTCGCTGACCATCTTTACAGCCGATTGTCCGACTTTCGACAACGGATGTTTAAATACAAATTTCCGTTGGTTGTATTATGTGAGCCGAATATGATGTCGTCGTTTCGTATTTCCGGATACGTCACTTTGTGGTCACGTGATGATCGAAATGCGAGCAAAGTAATTATATGCGTACGTCGAGATTTAACGTATACGTGAGACATACCGTGGCTCCTCATGCTTCTAACGACTATATTTGCCTATCTATAAAGCACAAGTGACGTTCAATATCAATCATTGGTGGATACATTCCTCCTAGAAGCCACGTGGACTGTTCCCATTTCTTGTCCATACTCCAAGCTTGCCCTGGATCACAAGTATTAGTTGGGGATTTTAATGCACATCACCTCATGTGGGGTTCTGCCTCAATGAACACCCGCGGTAGGGACATTGCCGATTTCGTGCTCAATCAGGGCCTGCTGTCCATTAACGATGGCTCACCTACTTACCTCCGTGGCGCATCGTACAGCAGCTGTCTAGACGTATGTTTTGTGAGCAGAAGTCTCTTACCTATTACCTGTTGGTTCGTAGACGTTGAAACACATGGAAGTGACCATCTCCCTACATATATACAACGAAAAGGATTCCGTCGTTCGAGTCCCCTCCCTGTGAAAAGAGTAGACTGGCCAGGGTTCCAAGCTTCTGTAAATGCTCAGTGCGGGAACATTCAATCTATATCAGAAAGAAAGCCTAATTGCATCAGCCTTAACAACGCATACGAAACTTCTGAATGTGTCGCTACCAAGATCACAACTTGACGCACAATATGAATACCTTCGTGCAATCCGTCGCCGGGCAGAGAGAAAATACAGGAGGACGAAATCACCATCTGACCTATCTACAGCACGCAAAGCACAACGACATGTATTGCGACACCTCGATAAGCTCGATAGGCAACGGTGGAGGGAATTTTGTAGCTCTCTTGATCCCAGAAAACCCCTGTCTCGAATATGGCAAACTGTCCGAAGCCTTCAGACGCCCACTCAACAGTTGTTCCCTTTCCGATCTTTGGCTCCAAAGCAAGGTCGACCTGAAGTAGAGGTTGCAGAAGATTACTGCCACTTACTCGTAGGTATGTCCTCCTCATCGATATCACCTTTGTGTTTAGCCTCACCGCCATTCAGCGACGATCGCCTTGACTTACCATTCACAACGCACGAACTCGACGCTGCCATTTCTGCGTCCCGACGGTCGTCCGCACCAGGGCCTGACGGAATTACTTATTCGGCTCTATATCACCTCAGCCAGGAAGCAAGGCAGGCTCTCTTGTCGTTCTACAATTCTACGTGGGAAACAGCGATAGTCCCAGAGAGTTGGAAGTGCAGCCGCATAGTGGCCTTACTGAAACCAGGCAAGTGTTCACACGAGCTGTCTTCTTATAGACCCATTGCCTTAGCCAGTTGCATCGGTAAGGTGATGGAACGCATGGTGCTGGCAAGATTGGAATGGCTGCTGGAGAATAATGTCGGCTTACCAGATTTTATAAATGGCTTCCGTTGAGGTCGATCATCTATAGACGGTGTTGTAGATCTAGTTTCTTCTGTTGAAAAGGAAAGACAACGTCGGAGATTGGTAGGGGCCATTTTCTTAGATATAAAGGGCGCGTACGATAGCGTCTACCATGAGGCCATTCTTGACGCCCTTGAAGACATCGGCGTAGGTGGCCGACTACACGCATGGATAGGGAGCTATCTCACTGGACGAACCATTTTTATGTTGACACCCGACGGTGACACGGCCAGGCACCTCGTAAGCCGTGGAGTTCCGCAAGGCGCCGTCCTGAGCCCCATGCTTTTTAACATAGCACTCATTGGCCTTAAAGCTTAGCTTCCCGACGTTGTCAGAATCAGTGCGTGTGTGGACGACATATGCATATGGGCATCTAGAGCAACGCGACCACAACTGCGAGCAAGGCTACAACAAGGCACATCAATAACATCTAAGTACTTACGTCGTCAAGGCCTGGAACTTTCAATCGCAAAATGTGCTGCATTGGCATTTACGAAGAAATCAATGTCGCGGTACCCACTCTTCGCTCACGGAGCAGTGATTCCCGTGGTAAAGCACCACCGCTATTTAGAGGTCGTCATTGATCGCAACCTGTCCTGGTCAAAGTATGTGACTGTGCTGCGAAACAAACTAATCAGTTTTGTGTATGTTCTTCGTGTTATAGCAGGACTGAGATGGGGCCCTTCGGAGAAAAGTCTTCTGCAGTTATACAAGGCATTGTTTGTGGGCTATATAAGGTACAGCTTACCTGTGCTTTCCAGCATGCGGGCAACGTGCCTTCGTACTTTAGAGAGCCTTCAGGCACGAGCACTGAGAATATGCCTTGGCCTACCACGGTGCACGTCCACCTCTGGCACTATGGAGGAGTCCCGCACCTGCCCTATACTGGTTTACACGTCCTGTGAGCCTCTTCTAGTGCACCTTCATCTGCTGACCCGACATGCACAGCACCCGTTGTCTTCGCTACAAGTGGACCGACCAGGCTGTACCTATTCGCGATGCCTCGACACGCATAGGCACATGATCCCTTCAAGCTTTGCACCAGCCGTAATCCCAGCAGTGCCTCCATGGACATTGACTAAACCGCTGGTGTGCCTTCACATACGTGGAATTTCGTATAAGTCGCGTGTTTCTTATATTGCCCTCAAGCAACTTACTTTGGCACATTTAGATGACCGATACAGCGACTCTGTGCACATTTACACCGATGGATCCGTAACTTCATCCACCTCAGCTGCAGCCTTCGTGATCCCCCAACTCAGTATTTCCCGACAGTACAAATTAGATCATAAGTCATCTTCGACAGCTGCAGAACCTGTTGCTATACAAGAAGCCATAAAAATTGTGAACGACCAAGCACCGCGTAAATGGGCGGTTCTGTCTGATTCAAAATCAGCGCTTCAAGCTATCCATTCTTGCTCAAGAAGAGGCCAATTTTACGAGTTAGTGTTAGGAATCGTCCAGGCATTTGACCTAACACACAGGAGCGGTCACTTAATTACACTCCAATGGATTCCTGGACACTGCGGCCTGGTTGGCAACGAAACAGCCGATAGCGAAGCAAGAGCGGCAATATGCAACGCTTCTATGTACGTCAAAGTACCGTACTCGCAAAGTGACATCAACACATTGTTAAGATCACTCATGCGCGAATGCGCTGCCACTTACTGGTCGCTACCAGATCACCGGAACTAGCGCCTGCGGGAAATTGACGCCGGTATGACTTTTCGTCTTTCAGATAAAATCAGCCGAAGACATGCTAATATACTGCACCGAATTCGCCTGGGCGTCTCCTTCACTCGCCACTACACCCAACTAATCGGCCGTGCGGACAACCCGAATTGTGAACGCTGCCAAGTGCGTGAAACGATAGCTCACATATTTTGTGACTATCCATTATATGTGGCGCAAAGAAAAATTCCAACTGCAACGTTGGCAAGCATTGCACGAACACCATTAAGTGAAAGCCACATATTGTCAGCAATGAACGACCAAACAGTGTCAAAAACTATTACAAAGGCTGTTTCAGACTTTATAAAAAGCACTGGACTAGAAACTAGACTGTAGGGTACTATGCTAAGTGGCTACTGTACATACGCACCACTTCTTCTTGTCCCCATCATCACCCTTCACCCCTCTTTCCTTCCCCTTTCCCTTATCCCCTGTGTAGAGTAGCAGGCTAGAGCGAACTAGCTCAGGCCGACCTCTCTGCCTTCTAATAAATTCTCACTCTCTATCTTTATACGCTTCTTTCACTTTCACTTATTGTTTTTGACACATTTTCTTCTCGTCTTAGCATTGCTATAGTGGCCGATGGCACGCTATGAGCAGCCGTTTCAGAAATCATGAGGGAGTGCCGCCAGCAGGAGTGCCCACTCGAGCCTTTTCACGGCCAAACAAGGAAGGTTCTGACAAACAGCGGAATGACGTACCCATGCTCACTTCTACTCATTAGTCAACACATTTTATGGTTTAATAGCCACCTCAGGTGGGCCTTGAAGACCCAAGTTTGGCATAAAATCGTTAGGGGTGAAGCTCCTTAAGTCGTGGGTTTGTCCCTCCTAGCTCGTCGTGGTTCGTGACCGCCACGTTCGATGACTCACTCAGCAGGTGCGGACAGACAGACAGATAGACACTGCTGTCCCACATGTCGTGGGATCGAATCCCGGCTGCGGCGGCTACATTTCCGATGGAGGCGGAAATGTTGTAGGCCTGTGTGCTCAGATTTGGGTGCACGTTAAAAAACCCCAGGTGGTCGAAATTACCAGAGCCCTCCACTATGGCGTCTCTCATAACCATATGGTGGTTTTGGGACGTTAAACCAGTCATACCAATCAATCAGATAGACAGACAGATGGATGGATAGACGGAAGCAAGGACGGACGGATGGACAAAAGCAACAACGGACGGACAGAAGCCCTGGCGGACGCTTCGCCCCACTCCTCATCATTCACTCCGTGGATATGCCACGATTCTTTTTCGAAGACAGAGTTTATTGATTTGTGCGATTCCTCACATCGGCTTTACATCGAGTCCCGCTGAGGACGTTCAATGTGTTACCACAAAAATCGGTAAAGTCTGACTACAAAGTGCTATCTTTCTGCATTTGTTTTTCTCGAAGGTATGCACATTCATGTGGTTTTGATGTACTGTATATGCATTCCCTTTGTGGAAGTAAGGGTGGGTAGCCTAGTGGTAAAGACACTCGCTTTCGGAGTATGAGGGGTACGGGTTCAAAACCCAGCATAGGGAAGAAAAACTTTTGTTGCTTTGTTTACGCCGATGACGTTATTGGTTCTGACCATCCCCTCGTAACGCTAAAAGCAGTGCCGTAGCTCGGCTGGAGGGTCCTTCGGGAGTGTCCTCTCTTTACGTGATTATGTTTCTAACAGTCTGATGAAGAGCGTCTTCCTTTACCCTCGAGTTTCGGCAGCGTCATCCAAGTATCACGTTATCTCGGTATTGAGGCTATTTGCCACGCGCTCGTGGGTTCGAGCTCATATTGCTCACGATAGTACCTTGGGAATTAATGTTCTGTGAAGCATGCGGAGATAGATAGATAGATAGATAGATAGATAGATAGATAGATAGATAGATAGATAGATAGATAGATAGATAGATAGATATATAGATAGATAGATAGATAGATAGATAGATAGATAGATAGATAGATAGATAGATAGATAGATAGATAGATAGATAGATAGATAGATAGATAGATAGATAGATAGATAGATAGATAGATAGATAGATAGATAGATAGATAGATAGATAGATAGATAGATAGATAGATAGATAGATAGATAGATAGATAGATAGATAGATAGATAGATAGATAGATAGATAGATAGATAGATAGATAGATAGATAGATAAACACGGTAAAATACCCGGAGTAGGCAGCAAAAAAATGATTCGCATTTAGTAATTAATATCGTAGGTTGCAGCAAGAATCGACCACAGCCCTTTTGCTTGGAAAGCAAGAAGGCTACTGCAGAGTCCGGCTATTACTGCAACCTGCATCAAAAAAAACTACATGAATGTAATGTAATGGAAGGAGTCTATTTAACGCCCGTAATGTGACGTGACAGAAGCTTGTAATGGTTCCAGGGGCCAAACGTGCGAATTGATTGTTCAATAAGTGGATGCCTTAAAGGTGCAGCCATTACAAAGTGCTCCGGCAATATGATAATTATCAGCAGCAGAAGCATGAACAAAGTGAGCAATGGCGTATAGAGAGAATAAAATGAGGTAAAGGCAGGGATTTTAACTAGAAAATGGGGCATCCGGTTTGCTACCCTGCGCTAAGGAAAGGGGAATAGGGAAAAAAGACGGGAAAGAAAGCGAAAATGAAAATAGACGCGCGAAAAGAAAAGAAGAGAGCGGGGGTGCTATAGTCTATTCAATAGGCCACTAGCACGCAAAAAGTTTCTCGCGTTGCCTCACGGATGCGCTGTGAGCCCTGAGATGATTCGCAAAAGAAAGAGTTACGGTTTAGCCGGCACTGAGTAACTGTGGGATAGTTTGAAACGACCAGCGTTACGCGCACAGTCGGTCGTTTCCTTGCGGCGCGGTAGAGGCACGCACGGAGAACCGATGTCTGCTTAGTAATTGAGAAGGTGGTGTGCACGTGGCCCCACTACGCTATCGCGATCAACTCTTAAAGGAGAACTTTATTATTTAGTTATGCACGTATATATCCACATAAAAAACAGCGCCAATAACGAGGGACAATAACGAGGACAGTGCCGCTGTCTGTCTCCTCCTTTTCTTGTCCCGCGTTATTGGCGCTGTTTTTTTTTTATGTGAATCATGTCGTACCAACTCGCCCAGGCAACCCCGTTAGGCACGTATATGTAGCATCTACATCGTTAGCGCAAATGATTTAATGTTTGCGGTGAGAACTACACAACACGGCTTTCTTGCACAGGTGAAGGGCCGGTCACAGAAGTTCCGGGGGTGGTGCTTGTATTGTAACCTGCACCGCATAATGAACACTAGCATCGGAACTGGTGAGCTGCCCTCGCGCCTCAACAAAGAATTTAACGTTCCAAAAACTTTGGAGGATCGTCACCTGGCGTGACCGGGAAGAGTCACACAGAGTGCGGTTTCGGGCACTTTTGTCGTATTCTCACGTCATTGCCGACCACCCAGCCGTGTCTTTGGCCGAAGTGTCCTTGTTACCAAAGGAAACGCTTCTGTCTTTGTAACCACAACTACAGCCTAACAGGAAAAACAAACAAAAATCGGGATGCCAGCTGCTTGACACGCGCTGTTGGGGCTCTATGCCAACAACCGACGAGTCGCGTGGTCTCCCACAGGCCGGCACTTTTTTCTTTCTTTCCGCAGCCAGGCTTACGCGATCGACTCACATCGTCACGCTACGGCTGTATATGTCTGGCAGAAGTGACCGCGCCGTTTACTACATTCAATGGGCTGATACCGGCGTTGCGGAGTCTACGTTTCTCGAGTTTACAATATCGAGGGAAAAATTCGGTAAACATCGGTATCAGCAGCACTTACCGAATTCGCGAATAGCCCGTGAAAAGAGCGTCACTACGACGTCGTTTCGTGCCAGCCAGGAGCACTGTTTAATAATTAATTAATAAATAAATAATTATTTAGACGGCAAGGAACAACCGAGGTATGTGCGCTGGTCTAAGCAAAAAATATAACTTTCCAATAGGAAACAGTGGAAAACAGCTACTACAACTACTACTACTACTACTAGTAGTAGTAGTACAACATAATAATAATAATAATAATATGATGATGATGATGATGATGATGATGATGATGATTTAGAAACGATCTAAATTGCTGCCGACACATACTCGCAAGCAACACCACATTAATATTTTAAAAAATAGAGAACTGGTTTTGGGGCGTTAAACCTCAACAATTATTGAGACGCGAAGCAAGGCATATTTAGGCGTGCTCTTCCATTTCATGAATTATATACATAACGTCATCTCGCATGGCGCCACCTTACCAAAACTTCCTACATCTTCATTGGATTTCCATCAGCGACACCCGACAACGGGAAGATGCCGTGGCACACATCAGCCGATCACATGTGGGTTCATGAATGCCGGAGGGCGATTTCAACGTGTTCTGACGTTCGAATGAAGCATCCCGAATTCAGGTTTCTTTCGATGCATGGAAGCGATGATTCGAGAGAGAAAGAAATAACATTTACTTATACATCCGGCGTGTAAGAAGTCCCCGGCCTCGCAGGGCGCCGATGTTCCCTATCTTAAGATTACGGCTATTAGAGTCCGATAATCTCAGAGCCTCGAGGATGTTGTGCTCCAAGTATAAGCGACAGTTACTCGGGTGCCTCCGCACCCGTTAGACGGGTCATCGGCTCCTTTTCTCAGTTGCTTCACCAAAGCCTCCTCAAGCCGCTGGATGGCCCTTCGGTGATGATTCGACCATCTGGTGTTCTTTAATGTGCAATTAATTCATCCACAAAACTTTATTTGTGTCCTGAAGCCCGGTCTTTTGAGAACGAGGTGGGCCGCGTCCACGTCGGTATACCGTCAGGCCGAGCCTTGTGGCGTCATCGTGGACCTTCTAGACTGCCCGTAGTTGGTCACATCGCTCAATTCACAGTCCTCTAGCATTTCGCCTCCAATAAAATGCGACCACCACGGCTGAGATCGAACCCGCGACTTTAGGGTTAACAGCCTAACTCAGCACCTTAACCACATTTATACTCAGGCGAGAGGGAAGCCCAGGAGGAGACATCGTGAACTCGCTACTGTTGAGTATTATGCCTTGGCGAACGAGCACACGGGAAACATGACGTCTTGGTGGCTCGAAATAGACAGTCTTTAGGTCACGTGTGTGCTTAGGCGCGTGAAGAGATATCGCGCAATCATTATTATCATTATTATTGTACAGCACGCCTCGTTGGGCAAGCGTAAGCGGGAAATACGACGTCTTCTTACGGACAGAACTGAAGGCCGTGCGTTTGTTTTGGCTCAAGAAGACATGTAGTCGAGCTGTTATTTTTTTATGTTGTATTCCTCGTTGGAAAATCATAAGCGAGAGACATGCAGATCATTTCGCGAGAGACTGCACAGATCAAGCGAGAGACTGCACAGATCATTTCGCGATTTCAGAAATACAGTAACGAACAACTCTCATTACTACATCATGCATTTGATTTAGTTTTTTTTTAAGTTTCATGTGACCCGAGGCATCAGTGTATAACACCAAATCCTGTGGCCATGACGTCTAACGGAAATGGGAAAAAACATACATCTGGATGCTTCTTATACGTGGGCGAGTTGTTGTCTTTACCGTATAGGAAATCAGAGAGTTGTGAATGACGAAATCAGTGGCGGTTGCACTAAGCCCCGATAAGCAGCCTCATTGCGTGTGGCCTCCAGGAATTACCTCGCAGACTGGTGCGGTCGTGAGCTCCGAGCCAAAGGGCTGGCTGATGCATTTTCGAGATAGACACCAGGTCTAGATAACCGCGACCAGGTGGCCGCATCTTCACCCCGCCGAACCCAAGGCACTGTACGGTGAACGACTGAGCTGCATAAGCCTCAAAGGCAATTCGGGGCACATGCCCTAAAGTGACATCGTGCTAGCGTGTGCCCCAACGAACCTTAGCATTGCGGTCGTACATAGTCTGCTCGTTTTAACTTGCGCGAATAAACTAATTATGTGCAGTACCGTCACGAGATGAACGCGACGGTAGCTGACAGGGCACGCCGGTTTCGGCACGTCTGATTCCGAAGTCCGGCATTAAGTTATGCTCAACGAACCAAGCCAGAAGACATGCTTCGAGAATCCCAGCAAAATACTGTGTTGTCATTCTCGTTATCGGCATGAAGTCGAATGTTCTGCTCATATAACCAAGGTAAGCGAATCCACTATCATCAAAGTTTTCCGCTAGTCCAGTGGGCCGCATAGTGGGCTTTATAAAGGGACACCACGTTGCTTTGTGTTACGTCAAAAACTGCACAACAATTGCTGCCAATGGGTGTAATGAATGCCGTGTTAAAAGAGTGTAAACCTGCCAGATGCACAGACATGTGCACCTGTTGCAGTCGCTTCCAACATTGCGTTGTTGGAGAGGCGTCGGGTACTACGCCTCGTGTCTTTTGTGTAGCTGACGAACATGTGCGAACGCATGTACTTTCCTCGTGTATTTTGTGTAATTGATGAACACGAACAGTTTGACTGCAAACAGTACCGTGCAGTTCAGGTAAAAACCAAAGAGACGAATCTCGTTTTGAAGCAACGCTAAGGAAACGCCGCCAAATGAATTGTGTGTTTGTGTGCGTGCGTGTGTGTGTGTGTGTGTGTGTGTGTGCGTGTGTGTGTGTGCATGTGTGTGTGTGCGTGTGTGTGTGTGTGTGTGTGTGTGTGTGTGTGTGTGTGTGTGTGTGTGTGTGTGTGTGTGTGTGTGTGCGTGTATGTGTGTGTGTGTGTGTGTGTGTGTGTGCGTGTGTGCGCGCGCGCGTTCACAAACCTTTTGCTGTTGTCGCTGGGTGGAAATTTTCGAGAACATCCAGCACGGATATGGTGATCGCTGAGTATGGTCCAGCGTACTATGGCGACGTACCCCGGTGAGAATATTTCTATGAAGCGTGCGTCATTTCTCAGGCTATAAAGCGAAGAAGAAAAGGTACAGAACGTGAGTAAGAGATTTGAACACGTTCAGAGTATGTCTGACTGATCCGTATTCTTCGTCGTATATAGGCGCGAGCACTTCAAGGAAGAAATAATAAGAATAAAAAAATTGAAAACGGCAAAGGCGTAATGAATGTGAGGCGAGCAGTTAAATATTCCGGAGGGATACTTCGGTTTCACAATCACGCCTCGTTTGTGCTGTGCAGCCTCCTTCCTGCGCCTGTTTTTCGCAGCCGCGAACACAAACATTGCCTTACACGGCAATAACGCATGTGTCGATCTGGTTGGTTTCAAATTTTGGTATATACGCACTTCATGAAGAGTTCCGGCATGGGCGTGCACTACTTCGTAAAGCGGCTCTTTTTTTTTTTCCTCCTTCCTGTCCTTATTTGTCGCAGAATGAAGGCTCAAAAAGAAAAGAAAGGAAAAAAAAAACAAGGCCATAGAGTGGTTCTGTAGTGAATAGGCACAATCCCGAGCACGTTCTTTAAGGTATCCTCTGCGGTAATACCTTGAACTGCATGTTTTATGGCTGCATAAAAACATGCTGTGGTGCACATTTGCTTTCCGAGAATAAGCTCCAGTCAAGGTACTCCTGTAGCCCTAACAACCAGGTGATTCCTGGCCTTTTTTTTTTTTAACTCGCCGTAGACAACACAAAAGCGTCTTTTTTTTTTTCCTGCTCCAGAAGTCGCTTACGCCATTTGGCGTCAACCTCTAACAGAAGTGGCGAAGAACTCTATCAGGTGCTCCATAAAAAAAATTTATGCCGACGTCGCACTAGTGGCGCCAAACCTGAAGGAAGACCACAGCAGAACGGCCTTCTTCGATTCTTTTCAGTTTTTTCTTCTCTTTCTCTTTCTTATAATGCTTTTTGTATCTGTTTCTTTCCATTTATTTTTTCACATTACTTAATCTTTCTCAGCGTGAATTTCCTTCTCTTTCTGGCTCTTCGTAACCTTACTTCTCTTTCTTTCTCTCTTTTTGTCATTTCTGTATATTTCTATTTGCTTTTCTCGTTCTGTCATGTGGTCTGTTTTCTTTTCCCATCTTTTTATGCGGATGTTTCTTTCGATATTTTTCTGCCTCATTTGATATCTTTCTTTCTTTTCTCTTTCTTCCTTTATTTCTTTCTTTTTTTTTTCTCTTCCTTTCTTCATACATCATTCTCCTATTTATTTCTGTATGTTTTGTCGTCATCACTCTTTCTATCGCTTTATTATTATTTTCCTTTCTCTCTTATTTTTTCACGTCTCTTTTTTTTTTCGTTTGTCACTCGCATCTGCTGTCGCCCCGCCGCGGTGGTCTAGTGGCTAAGGTACTCGGCTGCAGACCCGCAGGGCGCGGGTTCGAATCCCGGCTGCGGCGGCTGCATTTCCGATGGAGGCGGAAATGTTGTAGGCCCGTGTGCTCAGATTTGGGTGCGCGTTAAAGAACCCCAGGTGGTCTAAATTTCCGGAGCCCTCCACTACGGCGTCTCTCATAATCATATAGTGGTTTTGGGACGTTAAACCTCACATATCAATCAATCAATCGCATCTGCTGTCCACATGATAGCGGGAATGGCCAACAACTGCAGCGCATACTCACTCGAGGACTCTTATGGTGACGCAGCACGAGTTACTGCGAGATACAAAACAGCTTCTCTGTTGAAGTTCGCCATATTTCACCATATCCTCCACGTGTTAAATTGCTAGCTTATAATTCCATTGTTAGGCCGCAACTCGAGTACGCAAGCGCAGCATGGGACCCATTCCTTAAAAAAGACATTCGCAAATTAGAAATGGTGCAAAGAAAGGCAGTCCGGTTCATCTTTAACAGCTATCATAGCCGAGCTTCTCCATCGCTTCTCATGGAAAACAACAATATAATGACCCTGGAACACAGGAGGCAGGTTGCGCGTCTAAGATTTCTGTTTTTGCTTAATTCCCAACAATTCAAAATTAATCCAGGACTTTATATTCATCCCCGCTTATCTCATTCAACTTGAAGTACCCATCAGCACAATCTAACTCCAATTTTTGCACGCACTAATCTTTTTAAGCACTTCTTCTTTCCCCGCACAATCGAGCAGTGGAATAGATTGCCTGTTGATGTGTTTTCGGCGCGTGATGTGTCGGATTTTGAAAAGCGTGTTCTTTCTGCAATATTTTAAACATTCACTGTGCCGCTATGTTTCTTTGTGTACTGCTTTTTTTTTACACTTGTTGGACTGTTTTCAGAATTGTGTACCAATTTACCATGCGGATTTATGCTTTCTATGTAATTAATCCCTGCCCACCTGCTTGGTCTTCGGACTGCAGTATGTCTTAAATATTTCCTGCTTTAAAACATTGGGCGTTCCCATCACAAGCGCCAGCGAGCACACAAAGGGGCGGGGGGGGGGGGGGGGGCGAGGAATCACTAGCAAGCACGAGGAGAGAAACGGGGGAATAAGACTACTAGCAGGGCCTTCATGGCGCCAGTGCAAATGAAAGTCTTTTCTACCTTGGGAGGATTGGTGCGGGTGCCGCCTTGACTCGCGTCATCCGAGCAAGGTGGCATACTCCCTCAATGACGCGCCCCCTATTCGTTGCCGCAGCCACAGAGGCAACGGTCGACTTACAGGGGACCTGTGTGGACCTTCACAAGGCTCGCACCCTCCACCTACGCAGCCTTTAGCAGTACCCAGGTCGACCACCTGAAGGCGTCGACCTTTCCATCGACCACTGCTGCCTTTCTACGAACAGCTGAACTCATTCTTTTTATTCAATCTGTCTATGCCCTAGAGCATTCTGGTACAAAAAAAAGAAAGAGAAAAAGCTGCCTTGACGGAATATAGAATAAAACAAATGGAAATTCAAAAGCTCGGTTTTTGTTTTGTTCTTTTCTTGGGGGGGGAAGGGGCGCATGCCTTCAAGTTGTACACGAGGGATTACTGGTCAGCTGCCAGCTCGTAAAAAGGTCACGTGTTTCGTGACGCCAGCAGGCGGAGCAAGCGTTCCATATTTGTCGTCATGGCTACTATAGCGGTGCTAACACTCCCAGGTTTAAACGCACACATACAGCGTATTTCAAGAATTGTGTGCACTATTCTTTCAAAACCAGGAAAAGGTGCTATTTGCTCGCAGTCTTCACAGTTGCTTTTTCTGTCGTTGCAGGCATATTAAAAGGGTTGAAGACATCATTTGTAACAGTAATTAGGAAAGTCAAATTAATTCACTTTTTATTAGTAGAATTAGGAAGTTAAGTCAAATGGGAGGATTGAAGTCCTTCATGCCAAGAACCCATTGCCGCTTTGAGATTTCGGAAAAGCGGCCCCCGGTAATAACTGCAAAATAATGAAATTATCCGGAATTCTGCGGGGAAACCAAAACTAAAGGATCGGTTAGCGCAACAAGCAGACGACTACAATGACGTCACTATTGAAAAGGGCGGTTACAGGGCTGTTGTTTTTCCTCATTCTTTAACGTATATACGTCATGCGCGCTGCAATTGCAAGCGCAGCCCACACACCCACACAACGAAGTCGGTTAATGGTTTGTATAACAAGGCTTTCTTATTTCGGACATCTTAGACGAATTCAGAAGTTGTGCTCTCGCGTTCCTGTTTCGGTTTCACCGCAGAATATAGAACAAATTCACTAATTCGCAGGTATTACTGGAGGCCACTTTTCTGAAATCTCAATGTGGCAACGGGCTCATCGCATGAAGTACTTCAATTCTCCCATTTGACGTAACTGCCGAACTTCACTAATTAAAAAGTTAATAGAACTTTCCTAATTGCTGTTAAAACGATGTTTTCAACCCTTTTAAAATGCCTGCCACTACAGAAAAAGTAACTGTGGAGACTGTGAGCAAATACCGTCTTTTCATGATTTTTTTAAAAGAATATTATACGCATTTCTTGAAACCTCCTGTATATTCTATAAAGTAGATGGGGGTAATGACCACCACCGTCGCTCAGTTGACAGAGCATCGGACGCGTTGTTCGACGGTCGCAAGTTCAGCTCTTTTCGTCCACTTTTTTTTCGTAACATTTGCATTACAGTTACTGCTATTGCTAACAACACAACTATACTTTGCTTGGAATCATTGTCTATTAGTTTTCACTGATATTGTGTCGACGAAATCGAGTACTTCGATGGCTCCTCCACGCGCCATCTCACACAGTGGGGCGAGGATGGGATAAGCACATCTCTGCATCGTGCACGGCAGTGCCTGAAGCCGCAGTGATGAAAAAGAGGGCACTCTAAAAGTTTATGCATCTTTCTTTACATTGCCAGTATGAACTAGATTTGCCTGCATCCAAACCCCTAAAATGCAGTAAGTATACGCTGAACGGTTATGTCTCCTAATTTTCTACTTATTGTGGGGGATGTATTGATAACACCCTCTTTACTATAGCCCAGCTGACGTCACAATTTAGCTTTGCGCTTCCAAAAAAAATCACTTATGATTGAGAAATTAATGCGAATGACACAAAAGAATAAGTAGAAATAACAACCAACGGGACACTAACCTAAGCTCAATCTTACACCAAACTGACGGGGCAGAAACGTACCTTCACTCACGGCTACCAGCGTGCATATGCGTGACTGATCGTGTGCGTTTAAATCAATCGTTCACAGGAAGGCTTGTCTACGAAAGAAATGCGATATGACAGATCCCAAAATTGCTGCTTCATCGGCGTTTAAATCAACGCTTAGTTTGTATACGTAACCCAGCAGGGTTTGGTGCCTTTGAGCTGCGATTTCCGACCCGGTTGTCCAAACAGAAAAGCACCTGCAATGGCCCCATACGCATCGCTTTTATCGACTCAAACGGTATTGCGTAAGGAATGACGTAAACTAGCTGCGTGCCTTACATACCTCGACTCGCACTGACATAGGCGTCAGTGTGAGTTTGAATGGACACTATAACGGTAAATTGTGTGGGTGGGAGGTGTGGCAGTAGGCGCCCGCCCCGCCGCGTTGATCTAGTGACTAAGGTACTCGGCTGCTGACCCGCACGTCACGTGATCGAATCATCCCGGTTGCGGCGACTACATTTCCTGTGGAAGCGGAAATGTTGTAGGCCCACGTGCTCATATTTGGGTGCACGTTAAAGAACACCAGGCGGTCTAAATTTCCGGAGCCCTCCACTACGGCTTCTCTCATAATCATATGGTGGTTTTGGGACGTTAAACCCCACATATCAATCATCATCAGAAGGTGCTGGAAAATTGAAAACATGAAAGTTGACCCAAAATTTCTAGCTTGTTTTGAAGGCCAGGCTACGTCTGAGCAAGATTATTGTACGGCGGTCATGCACTGCAGCGCTACAGTGCAAGGCTAAGTAGTTTTTTCATATGTAGCTGGCGTCATTTCAGAGTAATTAGATTCGAACACTTGCACCAAAGCGAACTTTGCCATAACAGCCAGAGGAACGGTGATATGACGTGGTTTTTCCTAGCAATTGCACACAGCTCTGTTTATGTGGAAGGTCTTGATGTCATGTTTAAATCCGTGACCACTGTACATGAGCAGTTCTTGTATTGACAGCACAAGTGGAACACCGGCTATACTCTTTGGCTCTTGAGTGCAGGCGGGTATAAATTAGTTCTCCGAATGAAGCTTTTTTTTTTCAACTGTAAGTGCCAGCGTGTGCATACGACACACGCTAGACCAAGTCATATCTTAAACAACGTTAATTCTTAAAGTATACTGGGACGCTAACATGTGGTGTACATACAACATTCGGGTTTGCTGTCGTCCAAAAGTCAACTCTAGGTCCCTCCAAAATAAAAGAAGACACCCTGGTCAAATTAAATTGTTTGAATAAAACATGTTCAAACAGCGATGTAGACTTTCTTACGTTCTCGTAAAGGTACGTATGTTCTGACTACCCAGCTGTGAAGAAATTATGGATTCTATCCTCTCAGGATATTGCAACGTTCTGTCCTTGAGCTAATTAATCATACTTCATACATTAAGCTTACGTTGAAGAGCCAATGGTGGCAAAGTTTCGTAAGAAACCCAATATACTACTGCGGCCTCTTTCATAAGTCACTGCACATTTTCGAAGACACAAAGCAAAGTTTGCTTTTATCAGCGAGTTATTACGATACTGTTGCATTTTTACTGTGCTCGACAAACATCGCAATGTATCAAACGGGCTCTTACTGAGCTCGACAAGCTTTGTATTGTATCAAGTGGCTATTACGGTAGGGCCAGTTGGTAACAGTACTTGAACATAATTTAACTCAGCGCATGACTACGCGGACACAAGAGACAAACCGTGGGCGCTGCGGTTTTTCCCTTCTTCTCTTGTGTCCGCGTAGTGGTGCGCTGAGTTGAAATATGTTCAAGTACGGGTTTTACAGTGTTCAAATAATCAGTCAGCGGAGGCCACGTATATCAGTTCAGCCTATCGGCTGACATAACGCCTGCGGAATACGGCGAAGCTTATCGAATCCGACCGGAAACATCTATACCTTCTCGAATGCCAGTGGAATCGGCAAAATGGCGTGCAAGTCGTAATACCGCTCACTCTATGTATGTTATCATGCATCAATCTAAAAGCGAAAGCAGGTGCTCTAACCGAGGAAATGCTGTTCCGTCACCCGGTAGCAGCAGCTGGAGAGTGACGGTCGCACTGCGCAGTTTTACGCATACGTAAGATGACGGCGATCGAAAGTCGCACTGCACGTGTGCGTACGAGAGATGACCATGGTAAACAGGCTTCCTGATCTGGCGATCTTCGAATGCAACTTGCGCGCCCGGCAGTGTTTCCGCCATTCGCGCTTTTTTTTTACTCCCCGAAATTATTGCAAAAGGTCTGCAGCTTCCTTACCGTTGAAAAGGAAACTTGATCTCTATTTGCTCGGTTACAACTGCGGCAGGTGAGCTTTAAGGAAGGACGAATGGTTCACGTTGCTATCGGTTTACGTTGTATACAATGTCCTTGCGTGCAGGATGCATCTAGAGAGTGATCAAAGTGATAAAAGATGCTTCGGGGGTTTCGCTAACGCTGCGATTTTCTTGTTTCATGTCTTTTTTTCCACGTAGCCCCGAGTCTGAAATATTACAAGAAAGAATAATGACATTACTCCTTCTTATTATTACCGTGGTGTATTATAGGTTTATAGTGTTCGCTATTGCACTGCGCAGCCAGTGCGCACCACCAAATCATTGAGATTATCGTTTCAGAAGTCATTATTTAGATAAAGATAGTGGCGCGTTATGGTTGATATCTGGGTTAACATTTTGTTCTTGAAAACAAACATTTCCCCAGTTCCTGCAGCACTACGGGGATAAAAGGTACAATGTATGTTTCCTCGTATAAGTTTAGGATCGAGATCTGAATATGTACGTAGGTCATCATCTAAGTGGGTTTCATCAACGAGTCAACCATGCTGTAACAAATGCGCATTGTCCCTCCGTTTGGAATATGTACTCACCGACTACCGAATCGAATTTCAGTGGAAAAACTTGATGTTGTGCCTCTGCATCCAATTGTTGACCAACATGTCAAGACGTATTTGTTGTTTCTGGCTATGATGATTACTGCGCCTTATTCGTTGAACTAAGCCTGAGGCAGTTATATTGTGCTCGGCCCGGCTCGCTGTCACCCTATAGCTTACTTATTGGTTTGAACTATACTATCTATAGTACTACTACTACTACTAGCAATAATAATAATAATAATAATAATAATAATAATAATAATACTTGAGATTTTACGTGCCAAAACAACGATATGGTTATGAGGCATGCCACAGTGGAGGGCACCGGAAACTGACCGTCCGGGGTTCTCTAACGTGCATTCTCATCGTAAAATATGCGGGCCTCTGGAGTTTCCCCTCACCTGAAACGCAACTCGCCGTTTGAACTACGCATGGCAGTATATTATGAGAACCAACACCTATCCACGGTCTGCATTTCTACCGGGGGTCAGAAGCAAAATAGACCTCAGGTACAGCATGCCCTAAAATAACAGTAGTATGGCATTTTTAAGCACGGAACGCGCATCTTAACTCGGCAACAAAGCCTTGCTACGAGCCAGTACGCCTCCTCGGACTCGTGGAAAAGCTGCACACGACGAAGCCACTTATCGTAAAACGGCCCTGGCAGCCGAGACAACACTGCAGGACATTCGTTCGGCATCCGCAGGGCCACTTCGTTATGCGTTGTATTACGCAATACAAACTTTTACGCAATGCAAAAGCACGGTAGCACAGTGCAATGGCAGGTGTACGGATTAATGCACCCAAGCTTTATGCACGGGACGCAGGTACGAGAACGGGCCATGAGCGGTCACGCTTTGAATAAACCCGAGTCTAGTTGCTTATCGCTCGCCCGGAAGTACAGACGGCAGCAGGGAGTCTGTCGGAAGGTCGAACGCCGGCGAGGTCCTTCTCCGGGACGGCGCACGGAACGAAACGGCTAGCGAGAGTGTACGACGGATCCGATATAAAAACCACTCCTGCCACACTCACCCCGCACCTCCTCACTCCGAGGACTTCACTCCCCCTCACCTCGAGCACGCACTTGACTCGTTTACTTTCGCGCGACCGAAATGCGTTCGCGATCGCCACTGACACAGTGGGTGCAAGAAACCGGGCGCCAAGGTCGTTGGTAGATCGAGTGCCCACTCCGCAGGGGAAACCGCTTTTGTATCTCCCTCTCTGTCTCTCCACATTGATTCTATATCGCGCACAAGTTGGCTTGCATCGTGACACGCCAAGCGGCAAGTGGCAACAGAGTGCGTGTGCACCCAGTCACACCCAGTGTTGATGGTACACAAGTGCTGACGGGGCGCCCTGATCTGAGTCTTTAGAATACGACCGTACAACAAGCGCGCTTTCTAAACGAGCAGCCCTTAATGAAGTCAACACGTGCCGTCGCTCCTTGTCGTTTAGTCTAGGCGCACCCGAAGAGATGTTTTAGCGTAAGTCGGACATGTTTCATAGATTATAGTATGAACGTGGTCGGCGTTTTAGTGTATTGAGAGATTTCCGCTACGCCCAACTTAGAGTGCAGCCATCAAGTAAGTCATAGCAGTGATAAGGGAGTAATTTTTGTAGGCTACGCAGTTTTCTAGAGTATAGGGGAACGCGGGTACAAGGGTACGCAAACACGAAAGGGTTCGCCAGGGGTAAGATGCAGCATAACGCGTGAAAAGGGGCACGACTTCTTATCGGTTCATCGTTTCTTGTTACGCTGCGGATGACGAGACTTGTCCTGCAGATGTGGTATCCTCATTCACACAACTATATTGCTGCAAGATGCTGACTGCAGCTGTCGCTACAGCATTGTGATCTTTCGGATTACCTGCACCTTCTACGTTCCCTCGGGCACTCAGCGCCACGACAAACCTTTATCCTATTAAATTGAGACTGATGACATTTAGAAGACCGATGAATTGGGCTAGTTGGTGGTACATTGCTTCATTGTTGCATTGCTGATGACGAGACGAAGACGATCTGCTATTTGCCATCAGTCTAAATTTGATAGTATAAAGGTTTGTCGTGGTGATGAGTGGCCAAGGGAACGTACAAGGTGTAGGTAACAAGGAAGATCGCAATGCTCTTGCGACAGCTGCAGTTAGCATAGTGCAATATTGTGGTGTGCACTACCCGCATCTTTCGGGTCGGTAGTGCGGTATCCCAAAGGATCCCGGCCGACCTCCTCTATGCCGACACAGCCACTCTTATGACTGGTACCCTCTTTTTGGGCGTAATGAAGAGACCGCAACCTCCTGCAGATAGCAAGCGGGGGAGGCTTAGCGCGTAAAAGCCGGTGGCAACGCCATAGTGCTCAACGCTGTTGGGGTCATCGTTACCGTAGTGTTCTACTATATGTAGATACAGTCTGAATCTTACTTGTCTAGAGCGGTCGTGACTGCGGAGGCCGAAGCCGCCCACAGCTGCCACCTCGCGTTAAGCGCAAGCTTCCGTTCGTGCTTCAATTATAGCGTGACCTAGCATGTGGTCCACTATGTTTGACATCGTTACAGCCTCGGTATCTGTATACGTGTGTGAAAAAAAAACGGCAGCAGTTAAGTGGCCGATTGGTCACATTGTACAAGTGTGATCCCTCGCCTACTGACCATAGGGCTTAGCGAAGGTTCAGTGCTACGAGCCCAAAGAGGAACATTTTCAATTGTTAGAAAATTCATTTAGACATCGGCCATAGTTATGGCTAGAGGAGTGCACCAGACAGAAGACAGACAAGGCCGTAGCCCTCTGACGCTTGAGAGGAATGGCACGCACTCCCTTGAGCAACTGAAATAAGCCTATTTTCCTCCGCTCATTCACCACTGCTTGCTTTGAGTTACGCATCTAGGGACTCTCATTCGAACGTAGTGAAATCGATGATAGTTAGGACTAGTCATGAATGCGCACAGATTGATCATGACTATCAAGGGTGACGGAAAAGTGCTTGAGTGTCCTTATGGCAAATGACATTGTATACGTGTGACTTGTTAAGTGGGCAGCTGCGGTCACGCCGAATGAACGCGCGTCTGTGGATTACCAGAGCCTCGGAAAGGAACGGGTGCTTTTGAGAATGAGGCGTAGTGATGGAAATGGCGACAAGCTCAGTGCTGCATAGTACGACTTACTTTCCCCATCGACGTGAAACCGGGAAAAGGCAATGTATCAATTTTAAATTCGCGTGCGTTCATATAAATCTCTTTTCAAGAGAACACGAATATCAGCTCCGACTCTACAAACTTAAATAATATTTATCATTAAATAAACTAAGTTACTTTGTCCTGCAAAATATTGGTACAGTTGCTCGAGCTTGCAGGCTTCTGCATAGTTAATATGCCAAGTTAGTTGCCATGTCAATCTTTCAGTTTTATTCAATATTGGCGTAAAACTTCGCTAATGTTTACCCTTCACTGGTAAACTCCTGCTAAATATGTTTGCTTCAACAAGAAATTTCTATTACTTGATAGCCAATTACTGTTACGCTATGGATTGTGCTACCAATTATGACCTCACTGGATTCCCTTTTGTCCCTTAAAATTGCAACAGCCAACTCGCCGTTATCAAGACGAACCAACCACAACCTGAAGCATTTCTTTAATGTCTTTCCCCCTTTTCTCTCGGGAATTCGGCTGAACGGACCAGGCCCGTAAATACTTGTATCGGTGCATGAGTTAGACGCGAGTGAACTACAGGTGCCATCACAGTAGACATCAGCGTAAATCCCTAGCCGTGCGTCAGATAGACGCCCACCTGAGGCAAATAGAGAAATGACCTCTGGTTCAGAATGAACTAAACGACATCGCCAATGACTCGCGGCACTGATGTGTATGCAGACCTTGGGCGATCTAGGTGAAACTCGTGCGAGACGTACGCCGCGTATAGGGGCAACATCTAGTCTGCAGTTATGCGCACTGAAAGGGAGGAGTTCGAGGAGAAAGATACGCCGATGAAACCAACCTCAGCCTGCAGTATAGCAACGCTGGTGTGTCTCCGGGACTAGCTTTCGGAAGTGGGCACCAATTCTAATCACTGCTGCACGTACTGTGCTCCTTCCTGGCGATTCTGTTTACGTACGTCCACTAAAACGCCAATGGGCCCTTTGGTACGAGCCAGTGTGTGCGTGCATGTACACGCACACAACTTTCGTTTGCATGGTGTTTTTTCTGTCCCTTCAATCCATTCGGCTATGGAACAGAATTTTCAACGCTTGAAGGGTGCAGCCATTTTTTTCTTGTGGCCTCCTGATTACACTGATCGGACGCAAGCATCCAGCCTGTTCTTATCACCCGATGGCCGCCAGTGTTCGCTCGCCATCAGCTCTGACGTAACGATTCCGCACCCCTTCCGTTGATTGATTGATATGTGGGGTTTAACGTCTCAAAACCACTATATGATTATGAGAGACGCCGTAGTGGAAGGCTCCGGAAATTTTGACCACCTGGGGTTCTTTAGCAGCCCTTCCGTTGGCCTCGCCTAAAAATGGCATTTGGGGACAAGATTATGTACGCTTGCTCAAAATGGGGGTGCGAGAGTGAAAATAATCTGGTCTATAGTGTACAAAATATAATTATTGTTTTTTTTATCAATCAATCTGATTTTCATTACAAACCAAAGAAAAGATTACAAGATATCTGGACCGTTAGCCTACATTGGCTAGTGATCGGTCCATATCGGAGTACATAAAAGCAGCTTAGTAGAGCATATTTGGCAATAAACACATATATACACAATTATTTATACATATAACTATTCACATATGCACATACATACTACATACATAAGCGCGTGTACTTATATGCATTTTCACAACATACCCAAATATAGTTTGTTTCATCATCATCGTCATATATAATAAGTGACTGGGTAAAAGCACTAATTAGCGCAGGAGAAAGTTAAAAAAACCTATTTATATGTCTTGATGCTGCAAGCAAAATAATTTCACACTGTGCTTAAAATTTCTTGCCACTTTAACTTCTAAGGGTAGACGGTTCCAAATTTTAGTCCCATGAAATTCCAATAAGCGTTTTCCATATAAGTTATAGCTTGTAGGTAAGTTAAAATTGCCATTCGATTGTTGGGGTGTTAACGTCTCAGAACCATGATGTATTTATGCGGAACATAGTAATGAAGGGCTCCGGAAATTTTGACCACCAAGGGTTTTTTAACGTGCACTTAAATCTAAATAATCTGCTATTTCATCCCGATTGAACAGCGGCCGTCGTGGCCGGTGTTCGATGCCGCGACCTTTAGTTCAGCAGCAGAGTGTCATATAGCCATCAGACCATCGGGATGGGTGCCTCTGTAGGACCGATTGATAAACTTCATTGCGGTCGTTCGAAAGGTGCTACAGCAACTACCGGGCCACTATTGCGTCGAAGCAGAAAAACAAAGTTTCTTTACTGCAATATTGATTACAATTTACAAAAAAGGAAGGAAAATAGGGGGAAAAGAACGGCAGGGAGGTTAACCAGCCTATAGGCAGCCGGTTCGCTACCCTGCGCATGGGAAAGGGATGGGGAGATGAAAGATAGAGAGCAGAGAGGGAAGAGAGAAACACAGCACATTCGGCATCACACGCGCGCACACTCATAGTGCAGTCTTGTCTTTCGTGGTGTGTGACATTGCTGTTACAGCCGCTTGTTCAAGTCCGTGTCGCGTAGGAATTTCAACAGAGCTTTTCTCGCCTTCTGTTGCAATGTCTTCTCCTGGGCACTTGAAAGAATAATGTCCACGGACATTTGGCTGTTGTCGATGCGCGCAAAAGCGGACGCCAGTGACTGCCTCTGGATTTCATACAACGGACAGTCACAAATTACAGAAAGTAGGTAATTGATCGCTGCCCTCGGCATTACTGTGGAAAAAGTCATCTTCAGATGCGCACAAATAATAGTTACTACAGTAATTTCTACTAGTAAATGTTCATCATTTTAATTTGTATAATTACTAATTTATTGATTTGTTTTGGGACATTGAACCCCACAAATAAATCAATCAGTAGTTATAGAAATTAAAATGATGGACATTTAACCAGTGGAAACAGCCGATTGAGCCCAATTGGCGAATCAAAGACCTTCCTACGATTAGCCCACAGCCACTTTGAAAATTTTAAATAGCCGCCACGGTTAATCACCGCCGAGCATTCCACCGCGGTGGTCTAGTGGCTAAGGTACTCGGCTGCAGACGCGCAGGTCGCGGGATCTAATCTCGGCTGCAGCGGCTGCATTTCCGGTGGAGGCGGAAATGTTGTAGGCCCGTGTGCTCAGATTTGGGCGCACGTTAGAGAATCCCAGGTGGTGAAAATTTTCGGAGCCCTCCACTACGGTGTCTCTAATAATCATACGGTGGTTTTGAGACGTTAAACCCCCCATATCAATCAATTAATCACCACCGAGCCATGCCATCTGGCTAATTAAGCAGGCGAACCCGAAAACGACGCACCAAACAGCGCATCTACCATTCACTTCAAAAGCGCCCTCAATGATGACCCTGTTTTCCTCGCTGTTATCAACCCTCAATCTGAACACGTCACTCCGTTGTCGCTTATCGACGCTAGCTTATCCTCCTCCCCCAATGCGAGGATGCTTGCACTGCCTTCAAACTGTACACAGACGGACATTAACGCTACAGATGAAGGCCTCGGACGGCCTTGTAGACTTAATACGTGAGTTACCTTAACATATTGTTCTAAAGAATAAGAGAGATTTTTAAAGTTGCCCGTTGACGCCAGTAGGTAACTTCGTTGAGAAAACTGCCGTGTCATCGAATGGAAAGATAGCCGCCAATAGGAAAATTCCAACATTTTTTTTTTAATATAATTTCACGCCAAACACGCTCTCCTGCGGTTATGATATATGAGCGTAACATGGGACCGTACGAAACGCTCTAAAACAAAGTTGTAGAAAGGATAAAACGCACCATAAAAAATACTCCGTTTACGTTCACTTCAAAAACGCCCTCAGTGACGACACTGTTTCCATCCCCGTTATCAACCCCGAATAATATTAGCATATATACGCCGCGCTCTTGTTTTCCGAAAGACCAACTCTCGTCTGTGCCCCGCTGCGCATTCATCCAAATGAGAGGACGTAATGTCGCGATGCTGTACCTTCAGCAAACAGGACAATGACCAATATACAGCCCATTTTGGTGCCTTCAAAGTTGATAATTCCTGCAGCGTACTACTCCCGAAGGTCTTTCTGCATAAATTTTTCTTGCCATTCAATCGGCACCCGAAAGCGGTCGCAGCGGACGAGATTCAAGTTTGCGTGCGATCGATCGTGCTGAGCAAGCTTAATTGAAAGCATGCAAAGTCTCAAGAGCAAGCATTCAAGGATAGAGCCAAGTGATGACATTTACTATGCGTACAGGCTTATAACGTCAGAAATGATCACGGTTGAAAACAAATTCGTAGTTTTTTTTTTCATATTCTATCATAATTGCACGTACGTTTTTGTAGCTATTGTACGTGTTTAAAGAATGTCACTGTGAGCCGAACAAAGTAAATCGTATAAGGGCTTCCCTATGATCAGTTCACTCATCTTAAGATGTTGTCCTTCTTTCTTCACAATGCTTTACGGCCTTTTAGACTTTCGATGTAATGCACTCCTGCAGACACATTGACATTATAATAAAACTGATTCTGCATGGCTACCGAGAAGCTTACAATTCTATTTATTAAATTGTAAAAACACGCACATAGACGCCAACGTCAGGAATATGCCACATTTAGTGAGTGCTCTCTTTTATCTTTCATATTCAAAGTATTCAGTGGAAAGTTAATTACTCAAGATAACATGTGCATTAGCTCTGGAAGTTCCAAGCTTTGTCGATCACATGACGCGTACCACTAAGTGCACGGAAGGGTTTTGTGTATATACGTTTGCTGATGTGTACAACGACATCATGCTTTAAAAACAATGCAATTCCGCTCTGACTTAAGCCTTGAGATTCAAAGTCTGTGGATCTCAAATCTCCCCCCTCCCCCCCCGCTCGCGTATACCGATTATTATAAACACACTTGATCCAGCTTCTAAAGAAAGGTCGTCAGCCGCCCATGGTTTCATAAGATGGTGACGGCGCGGTCTTGATTGAAAGTTTTTCACTGTAAATGGGGCATTCAGCAATATTTTATAACTCAGTCATGCGATACCCAAACGACAAAAATGGAGAATCGAAGTGTTGAAAAAAATTTTTATTCTCTTACTTTCTTTTTCCTTTTGTGATAGCCACTGAAGCTTGCTCTGGAATAAAAAAAAACTGTTCGAACGTTCGCAAAACACAGACACACTGAAGTAGTGCCAAATGTTCTGGAGCTAGTTTCATATGTCATGTAACGTTCACGTAGTATTCTGTCTGACTCGGGATGATAAATACTTAAGTTAAGCACCAGAAGCTCATTTTCTCACGAAAACGTGTATTTAAGAGTAAGTCATTTATTTATTTATTTATTTATTTGTTTATTTATTTATTTATTTATTTATTTATTTATTTATTTATTTATTTATTTATTTATTTATTTATTTATTGTGGTACCCAAAGCGCCCAAGGGCATTACAGGGCATTACACTGACTTGCATTTTCCTAAATAGTGAGGCTAAATAAAGCAAGTCTCATTTGTAGAAGGCTACACCTTTCACTGAGAAGTAATTTCACTATGCGCTTAGCAACATACTGAGAGTGTCATCGCGCTGCTGACATTATCTAGACTGCAATATTTACGTATACTTAAGAGTGTCTGAAGGCGGCCCTAAATCACCAACGGAACTCGAACTTGGAGTTGCCACATAATCTAAGCCCATGGCAAAGCAGCTACAGTGCTTTACACGCCACTGTTAAAAGCTCTGCTCACTTTCCTGTGGCTCACAAGCTCGAATAAGACTTTGTAAGCAATGTAATGTACGTGTGGGGCTGTATGCGTTGTGTTTATCACTTTATTTGCATCATGACCATCACCCAGCACCTGGAGTAGCATATGAGGAGTAAATACAGATATACACCTCCAGCTCCTGAATATATATATTTCTCTCTCTCTCTCTCTCTCTCTCTCTCTCTCTCTCTCTTATATGTATAGGCACTTTTATTCAATGGAGCTTTCTTTTGTGAGAATTAAGTACTGAGGGACCTACTTTAATTTCTACGGCTCTCGGAACTTCACACCGCTTTAGGTACGCGGCAGGAATCATCAGCTATGAAGGCACCAAAATGCGCTGCATATTTGTCATTGTCCTGTTTGCTAAAGGCACAGCATCGCGACATTACGTCCACTCATTTGGCTGAATGCGCAGCGGGGCACAGACGAGAGACGGTCTTTCGGAAAACAAGAGCGCTGCGCATGCTGATATTGTTCGGGGTTTCACGCGCCACAACTACGATACTATTATGAGCACGGTGAGATTATGAGGTACAGCGTCGTCAAGTGTTCCAGATATTTCGACCATCCGTTGTTCCTTAATGTTCACTGACATCGCGCAGCACATCAGCATCCATCAAAATGGGACGGCTGCAGCCGGCATCAAACCCGCACCAGTTTCGCGTCGGCCGCTGAGCACCTTACACACCAGATTACCACCGAGGTGGACATTGCCGTACATTCAACCAAATTATTTTAACGTACCAGTTCACCCACCTTGCCCTGTTAATATTTTACGTCCACACAGAAGCGTTAAATGAGGTCGGATGTGATCCTCGAGAGAGAGAGGACTTCTTTTGTAGGATTGAAGCCCCTTACGCCATGGGTCGTAGTCGTTGTATTAGCCAGTTGATTTGAATGTCAGTAAAAACGGTGCCACAGCACATCCACGGAGGAAATGATGATGAGTTTGTCTGTGCGTCCGTCCGACCGTCCGTCTGTCCATCCGTCCGTCCATGCATGCGTTAGTCCGTCCGCGCGCTTCGCCCCACTCGTCATCATTCACCTCGTGGATGTGCTGTGATTTTTTTTTTCTATTCCCTTCCCGCTTGCACAGCTCGCACCGAATACGAGGAGCGTTTTTCAGCGTTTGCTGTACAAGTGGCCTCGCCCTAAAGGTTTGTCCATTACTTTTTTTTTCTTTACGGTGGTGGTGGTAGTGGTTAAAAGAGGAAAAATGCACCTAATTTCTGCAGCCCAGTAGATAGCACGACACGGTGCCTTTTCTTAATGCGATGAGCTGGCCTCAGCGATGTTGTCGCATTTAGAACAAGCGGGTGAAGTTCGCCGCTCACCTCGGTCAAAGTCATCAGGATGCTAACATGCACCGGTAATTTTCGCTCTGTGGAGGTCTCGCGGCATGGTCATGGTCGATGAAAGTCGGAGCGGGGTCCTTGGCAATATAGCACATGGCGAAGCCGTTATGACAGTAAAACTCAGCCCATCTTTACGGCCCCGAATAGGCAGCATTCCTCGATGAAGAGAAATGTGCTTCACAGAAGTATTATTCGAGGACCCTGAGTGTAGACGTAGAATACAAAATGACTGGCACTGGTCTCACTAAAGCACCAGCAGATAAGGAGCAGTCTTATTATAGAGCAAAATCAGTGGGAATGTTGTCCAAAAAGACACACACGTCGTGCAACAGCAGTAAGGAGATGTCCTGTGCTCTAAGAAAAAATATAATAATTTATTCTTATTTTTGCGAATTCTGACATGCCAAGTTCTAAATTACTTTTTTAAAGAGGTACGTGAGCTCTCTTTGGGGATCATTGTACTCTTGTAGAAGGTTCGTAGGATTCAAAATAGGTTTAACGTACGCCTTCAAATGCTGTCATATAACGTACATAGAAGTCTGACAGAAAGGAATAACACGCCAACACTGTTTGGTTCCCTCAATATGCCACTCATATCGCAAGGTTACAACGGGTACAAAGGAATGCCGTAAGGTTTATCTACAACAAGTATAAACGCACCGACTCGCCCACTAACCTTTTAGAATCTTGCGGTCTTCCTACGCTAGCGCCAAGAGCAAAACTGGCACGATTAAAATTTCTACAAGACCTGCTTCATAACCGCAGCTGCATCGATGCATCAAAATACATCTCCCTATAGCAGAATCCAGAGAACTAAGACACAAACATGCGTTCACTATTACAGAATACACCTTGAACAACGATTGCTTCAAGCATTCATTCTTCCCCTGTTAAATAAGAGAACGTATTAGTCTAGATTCCTCGATTGCCAGTATACAATCATTGTCAGAGTTCACCTCAAAAATCGAGGGCATGTTCTGCAAATTATTTTCCAGTTATCTTTTTCTCTTTTGATGAGCCGTATTATCGTTTTTTAGCGGTTATTTTTGTGGAATAAATGTTCGCGTTCAATTGTGCGTAAACAAATTTGTTTTGCTGGTTGCAGTAACTGGTTCGAAATTATCAAAGTGCGTATTTTTCTGGTGTATTTCTTCCAGTGCTCTTGCATTTGTGTACAAGTAGTGTTGTATTGTCTTTTTACCAGCGGTTATTTTTTGTGGAATAAATGTTCGGGTCCAGTTGCGCGTAAACGAATTTGTTTTGCTGGGTGCAGTAACTGGTTGAAAGTTACCTAAGTGTGTATTTTTCTGGTGTTCCCAGTGCTCTGGTATTTGTGTACAACTAGTGTTGTATTGTCTACTAGATAAGAGCTGTCTTCTATGCCGTCTTTAAGTATGTACCGATTGTTCAGCATTTGTATACAATTAACGCCATTTTTTTCAGAATGTACTTATTGAATTTCGCCTCGAGGCCCCTACAGGCATTTCTGCCTCCAGCCACTCTTAGACGTTCTGACAAATATGCCGCTGTATAAACGTGAAACTGAAAACTGTATTGTGTATCCAAGAACTGGTGCCCTTCTGCTTTGGTCTCGTGTGAGACTAGCAGTATCGAAAATAAATAAATAAATAAATAAATAAATAAATAAATAAATAAATAAATAAATAAATAAATAAATAATCTTCATGATTATAAAGCACTGACAGCAAGGAAGACCTTCGACGAACACAGCACATTACTATTACCAACGGAGTTTTATTAGGAAACTGCGCCCTCGTATATAAAAAAACGTGCGTCATCGTTATTAACCTGAATTGAGCGCATAAATAAAAAGAAAAAAGATACAAGCCGCTCATGCACTCACAACAAGGAAATAAACACACTTACCCTTTGAGCTTTCTCTAAAAAGCAACTGCGCAATCACATTGCTCCCCCCTTCCCCCGAGAAAAACCTTGGCTACATGCCTGTGTGCAAAAAAAAAACAAGTATCCTAACAGGAATCGAAACCATACAGCGTTCGTGTATAACGTTAACCATTTCCGAAAAACAAGAGCAGTAACGATAGTGCAAGGAGCTGCAAGCGTATGACGCATGTGCAGCGGGGACAACCCAGGGTGATTGCGTACGCACAGTTCAGGGTACCTTAGTATAAGACTGCATGTTGTGACCTTAATTATCGAACTACGCTTACTTACGCGGGCAGAGCTCGTTATCCAATACTAGGCTGCTGCTGCACAGCCACACAGCGTACTACAAGCTCTGGCACGAGTGCCACCATACGTAACCCGCTAACGTATGTACGTAGATCTCGGTGTGGCGTACTTGTGTTTCTACGAGGAAAAACTGCGTCTCCTAGTATTCGCCAAGAAGGCTGGCTGATCGATGACCACCGACCTTACAGAAACCGGCCCGGTCGGCAGCCTTGCAACCAACTCTTGCACCACATGATGACGCCTGTTGCGGCTCTGGTCCCGTGCGTGTGTGGCAGTTGATTCTTCGAGTTTCCTTCGAATTCTTCGAATATGTCAAATCAATATTACAGCTCTCTTCTGCAGACGAGTTGTAGAGGTAAGGTAAGCTCCTTCGGCCATTATAGTGACTTCATCTGCGATACTGTGGTGCGTGTTCGCACAAACAGTTCTTTTTCGAATCTTGCTCTTTTTTTTCTCAACGTTACCTACTATATTCCCGTTTCTCCCGCCCCACGCGTAGGGTAGCTAACCGAGCCAAAGCTTAGTCAACCTACTTGTCTTCTCCATTCGTTTCTCTTTCGCTTGAGAGGCATTCAAGGTCGTCTGCCTCTTAAGTAGACGAACAAAATAGTGAGAAAGCTGAAGTGAGCCAAAGGCGATAATACTACACCCCGCGTACAGTAAAGCAAATCGCGAGCTTTCTGGCTTTCACTATCCATGATGTGATTTTAATCAGCAGGTGCGTCCCACTGGTTACCGGAATCGTCGCTGCAAACTCCGACAATGTTGTCTCCGAGTCACGTATTCATCATGGTGGAGTAGCCATACTTAATACATAGATGCCGCGCCTCGTATAGTCTACCCGTTAAGGTGAACATTAATGCGAGCGTGTATGGGTATGACTACGTCCATGACTTCCAAATGTTCGTACAAGTGTTTCGCTATTGAAAATTTATAACTTGTGGAAGAGCTTTCTAGGTGGCCCCTGCAACGAGTAAAGGTCTTCTTTTTATTCACTGCATTTTCAGCTCAGCGCTTCCTTCATGTCTTCTGTTATTTCCCAAATTGCCTCTTAAAAAATAAAAAAATAGTATTAAATCGATAGTTTTTGTTCACGTAAACAGCTATTCATAGATAGATAGATGTGGCATTGGAACATAACGTTCCTTATGTAGGGCCGACTAACAGTTGGGACAGTTATTGAACATTCGTTTAATGGTTTGTCGAAAAAAGCAGACTGTTTCCTTGTGAACAGCTCGGATTTTCGCGGCAACTGGCGGTGATATTCTCCAACGCACGCTTCTCACTACATGGTCTTTGAGATCCGCTTCTGCATTGTGACGGGAGTTCAAAGGAATCAAAGGAATACTTCGGGGCACGTGAACGCCGATGTACGAGTGCCACTGCCGGACATTTAAGTCAAGGATTACAACTGACTCGTACTTTTTTGTTCTTATGGAGACTTGCCGTAATGTTTTGCGTGTGTCATGTGTGTGGGTCAAAGGCCACCAATGTGCAGGTTTCCTCCAGAAGAGTGTCCTGTTTGAGTTGTGGACGACGCCACCAGTGAGCCGCTGAGTCGGCGATGTCCGGGAAGATAGGCGTGGTGCAAGTCCCTTGCACGTGGGGCAGAAGGGGACGAGCCGGCAGCCCGAGCCCGAAAGGCGTTGGGGAAGACTACGGTTCCCGAAATGCCGGCGCTTGTTGTTGAAGTTGCTCGGCGAAGAAAGGCACTATACGCCACGTGGATGCAGCAATGACCGCGCACTCGTAGGGCTATCCGCCGATATCGAATGTCTTTGTTACGTGGGCGGAAAAAGGCGGGAAAGCTCAGAAAAGGGGAGAACGGCTTTGGAAGTGTGCAGAAAAGAAGCAACGAGGCTTTTTCCCCAGGGCACGACCCCGACTCGGCTACGCTCCGGACCCGGTTTTTCAAGACACTCCTTCGGCTTGTGCTCGGAAGGCTGCCAGCGGAATCCCAAGCGATCCTTCCGCTGTGCTCTCAAGTATTATATTTGATCTTTCTTTCGTATGAAAACGTTGATTTTCTCCATATGATAGATTGTACTTTTTATGGGCAAAATTTAATAAATTGAGTCTGTTAGCGCATGCCTCCCCTGTGCCTCTTTCTTTGTGTATTTAACATTTGTTCAGTTTGTGTATGCTTTTATGCGCTGCCGTTAGGCATTATCAAACGTCTATGCAAAACGGTTGTGCATACTTCTGACCTAATTCACTACACGAACGATCACAAAAGGGTGACAAAGAGGCAATATTTAGTCTCTTGTCACGAACACATCCTGTCGCGTCCTCAAGGTCAACAGCACAACATGGGCATCTTCAAATCACCAACCCATGCGCGACTACTCAGATGGAATATTGATAAGGAGGGATTTATGGGCTTCATGAAAGTTAATACTATGATTCAGCGTTGCCTAGGAAGCGATAAAGTGGCTCTTGCTCTTTTATTATCGCCCAAGTCGTGAGGCTGAAATTGCTTCATATACAGTGGTCAGCAAGCATAACACGAATGCTCCGTAGCGCACCCTTAAGCAGTTTGATTGCACACTAGCGCCGCGTTGCCTTGGGTTCAGTTGCCGAGATGTTACACTTGATTGATATGTGGCGTTTAACGTCCCAAAACCGCCATATGATTATGAAAGACGCCGTAGTGGAGGGCTCCGAAAATTTCGTTCACCTGGGGTTCTTTATCGTGCACCCAAACCTGAGCACACGGGCCTACAACATTTCCGCCTCTATCGGAAATGCAGCCGCCGCAGCCGGGATTCGAACCCGTGACCTGCGGATCAGCAGCCGAGTACCTTAGCCACTAGCTAGACCACCGCGGCGGGGTGAGATGTTACCCTCACATGCCGACGCATTATCCAAGAATACCGAGGTACCACCTTGGCAAAAGAGCCCAGCGCTTCGTTGGCATCAGTCAAAATAGTCCAGGTCACGCGTTCGGATTTAGCTTGATGACGACTGTGCATGGACGTGGCATGAGTGTGTGTACGTGCATGTGTCCGTACCTGTGGCGTTTTTCTGTTTGGGCTATGGTATGATAAATTCACTTATTGTGGAGATGCCCGGAAATCGCACACGCAAGTGAACATGTTGAATGCAAGAGAGAGAGAAGCGAGAAAAAAAAAAGGAAGGTAGGGAAGTTAACTATGATGCTAAGATTTGGTATGCTACCTTGCACTGGGTTCGGGGTAAAAATGTCATTCTTGGAGTTATATTCCGCCGCTCAATTAAGAAAATAAAGTAGATCTGATCTGTTTGCGGTGAGCCCTGGCTTGCGACGTTTATGGCTCTTTTTTTAAAAAAAAACGTTTACTCTCTTTTGTATGTCAAAACTCCGTTGCGAGTATAGAATGATCTTCAAAGAGAGTTCACGTGTCTCTTCAAAAATAGTCATGTATATATGTGTCAAGCCGGGACACATAAAAATGAGTCAATGTTTAGAGTATAGGAAAAGCTCTGCGTTTCTTATGACATGCTAAGTTTAATGGTGCTGCATTGCTTTTTCTTTTTTAAGAAGTGTATTTCTGCCAACATAATTCCAGGTAACTCAGTCTCGTATGACAAGTATCACGATAGAAGCTTGCTTATGTCACCATATTTCTAATAAAAACCTATTTTTTTCTCTCTGCTGTGTGAAAAATGCCTCCCATAATTTCTCCTGCACGGCCAGTGAAATTTTATTTTGATTAGAATCAGCCCGGATAACATTTATTTCATGTTTTTTCATGACAATTTGAAAAAGCACACAAGCGCTTTGAACTCCGCACAAAATACAAATTTCTTCGGGCACTTGGTATATATAGTTTTTTCACTTCTCCAAAATCTCAAGCATATTTTTTTAACAACAATCTAATGAGTCTTCGTCGAGTGATATTCACTGCAAGAAACACAAAATCTTGAGAATCTTACACAATGCACGCTTCAGAAGCACCTATTTCATAGAGCTATTCTAAATAGAGTGATAGATTACTGAGCTCAACAAAGCGTGCTATCTGCCTTGCAGTGCTCTCACGCGGGAACGTAGGGCGTTTACGTTTTTTTTTTTTCAAGGAAAGCGCAGTGTAATTTCAAAGACTTAATCGTGTTTCAGACGCATGTCTTATCGGCAATGGCAACGGCTATCATTGCGCTGTTTGGCCTTAGAACCATTCACGCCTATTACACGACATAAACATTCGAGAAAAAATTAGTATCACCTACATGTGAAATGAGTGCGCGGTGCATGAGTTATTTTCTCACCTATCCAAGCACAAACTTTTGATCCTCATTATATAGAGCTATTCTAAATTCTAGATACGTTACGAATAAAAAAAAGGGAAACAGCGACAACCACACACACACATAAAGTAAAACACCACTTGGCAATTGTGTTGAAGAAAGCTTATTACCGAGGCTCAGGTCCATATAAGCATATACGTGGTAGCTTGCTCACACCTGTTTGTCTGATATCGGCAGGCAAAGACCACGAATATTGAGAGTATTTGAAAACAGTTGCCCGTATTTACAGGCTGCTATTTCCTGTTGCTGTTTTAACGAGTGCTAACGGGTAATAACCTGGTAGACCAAGTCACATCAATTTACACTGCATTCAGCGCCATCTTGCACTATCTGGTACAGCCAACTTTGCTACAATACAGCAACAATCATCTGTAATTTAGAGCAGAGCCGAGCACGCTTACACATGAACGCGCACAAAAGCCGTGAGCAGTGACCAACTGAGCGATATGTAGTGGTTGTTGTTGTTGATGATGATGTTGATGATGATGATGATGATGATGATGAGGAGGAGGAGGAGGAGGAGGAGGAGGAGGAGGAGGAGGAGGAGGATTATGACGACGACGACGTTGTTTATTGTCGTTGTTGCTGTTGTCGTTGTTATCAGAATTGTGAATGTCAGAATTGAGAATGAGTGTCAGAATTGAGACTCACAATTGAATTGAATCAGAATGAATGTCACAACTGAGAAGGACAATAATTTATACATACGTGTATAAGTATGTGAAAATTATACCAAAAGAAAGTACCGTATTTACTCGATTGTAAAGCGAGCATTTACTTTCAGTTGCAAAGACCCAGAGGGAAAAAAAACTCGCGTTAAGTTCGCGTAAATACAGCAACCAGTTAGGGAGTGTAACTGATTGTTTCATAACTAAACGTTTCCTTTCTGAAGCAGCTATTTAATTTTTAAACGTTTTCTCAAGCGTTAAGTTCGCGTAAATACAGCAACCATTTAGGGAGTGTAACTGATTGTTTCATAACTAAACGTTTTCATTCTGAAGCAGGTATTTAATTTTTAACCGTTTTCTCATCGTTCCAGAAGACACGCTCAAGACATAACGTTTCTTGTTGCCCGTTTTCACACAACACCATCAATTTCATGCAGCTTCCTATCGCGATATTTTTTTCCTCTTGTTTGTTTGCCTGTTGGTCTTGTAGCATAGAACTCGCTAAAACCATTGTCTCGCTTCACAATGCCGCTTGTAGTTTCCTTGTATTTTTTTATTTTTTGCTGCCTGAATAATGGAGCTGGTTAAAGTGCTATTTTTTACATGCTAGGTACGAAACTGTAGAGAATAACACATAAGGAGCATGGTTTCTCATTAGCCGATGCTTTCTCGACTGCGGGCTTCTAGGCAATGAGCCGTTTCTAATATATGGCAACATGATCCTTTATATAGGGGTCACTACACCTACACCAGCAAAGCGTTGGTAACACTTGCCTTTTTGAGCACCGCGTTGCACTGTCAGCGCGACGTGTTAAACGCTACAGTCTTTATAATTACTTGTGTGTGCCTTCTCTATTATAAAGGCACACATACAAAACACCGACGTGTTGTTATGGTACCTCAGATACGCGCAATGATTGCTTTTTGAATGGCAATCGCACAAGTCTCAATGCTGGACCTTGAGAAATATTGGTGGGTGCTGCGGATGAGGTCGGCCGTTTAATGTATTGTTAAGGGTGGACAAAGAAACAAATGTACAGACAGACAGACATACAGACAGACAGACAGACAAACAGACATACAAATCAGAATTTTTTGTCCAAGGTCCCCAAGAAAGACTATTTTTAGAATAGCGCACCGCGGGCCCTTGCGGTGCGGTTGCTGCCACTGCGCATGCGTCGTAACGCGGGTCGACGTTCGCGTTCGCGGATCGCACGCAAAAAATCAGAAATTGCGTGGGGTAATGGCGGCCCGCACGTGGCCCGCAAGCACTGGTTTCGAGGCTACGGTGTCACTGCGATCGTGCGTTGCGGTTAGCAGCAGGGCAAACGCTATTCTAAATCTTATATGGCGCCCGCAACGCCCGCAGCGCTTGCAAACGATATCCTAAACTCCCTAGTAAAAAGTCTAAGGACGCATGATCACAAGTAGCATGGGGTTCAGCGTGTTGCCGAAAAATCATTGAGACACGAGTTCAGATTGATGGGAGGAGCAAAAGGGGGTGGTATCATTCCAAACAGGTTTGTTCGACGTGTGCCAAGGCTAAATGTGCGCACGCTCTCGCATGGCGAAGGTGTTGCCCACCCACGTGCCAATTGCGTGCAGTGATCGGCCAGCGAAGACTCGGTGAGCTCGGAGCATCGCGTCAAGCGCACATGCTTAATAACATATGTCGTCTTACGTGCCTTCTTCGCTCCTGTATAACGTTTGCGCCATCAATTCAAGTTTAGCGCACATGCCCCTGGCTGGCACAAAATATCGGCGTCGCTGTGTTCGACGGCATCATTACGCATTGACCGCTCCTGGCCGGGAAGACACCAAAACATTTTATCGTCTTCTCGTGCCGTTAGCGACGATGACCACACGGGGAACGTCCGCACGGCAAATCGATTGACGTAAACGTGACCAGGACAAACATTAGCAGGTGCGTGTCGTTGCGACACTCGAGAAATCCATTGTTTCTAGAACGGAATGTGTGTTTTTGTCGGCACGCGTACAAGATACTTATGTATCAGTTGTCTTTTTTTTTTACTTTGCTTACTCTGGGAAACAGCGCGTGCCTTTTAGAGAGCAACACAAAAAACACAGAAAAAAAGATGGTGACGAGCGGGAAATGGCTGTTTTTGTCGTGGACAGAAGTGATGAATGGATAAAGGAGTTCTCAAACGAGGATGACTCCGAAAGATAAAGACATACGGGGTGAGCAGGGCGGGGGAGGAGGGAGTCCGGATAATATATAGGAAAAACGAAAAGCAAAAGTAACTTAAATAACGATTAGGCAGGTGGGAGGAAAAACTGAGGCAAAATAGAATCACAATGACATTTGGTCACGCAGAAACGGCAAGGCGCTTAGTGTAGAAGAGTGCAAGTTGGTGCACTTCCATTTGTTTGTTTTTCTTTTTGTCTTTTTGTACTATAAGACTATTATAGCGACGAGACTTGCTGGTTGTTGTTTTTTTAATACACAAACGTTTCCTTAACTAGGTTAGTGGTGCTCTCGGGGCTCGGCTGTTGACCCCACTGTTGCAGGTTCGACCCAAGCCATTGCAGTTGCATTTCTACGGAGGCAAAACACTTTAGATCCGCGTACAGGGTGGCTGACATTATAGCTTGTTATACAACACTAGGTTGTAGAAGTTTCCGGTGCCCTCCGCTACGATATGCCTTATTACCATATCGTGGTTTTAAAATAAAATATGATAGTATAGCGCGTAATACCCCAGTAATTACTGTTATTAACTTGGGTAGTGGTCTGTGACAAGTTGAATCCAACACTGTGCTAGTATCTACCCATTCCGAGTCGCAACTACCGCGAAACATTCGCATAACGTGCAAGCCAGATAATAAGAATGCCTCGTGCGATGAAGTTCTAATTTTATAATGTAATAATAATTGCTGGGGTTTTAGCCCGAAAACCTCGATATGATTATTCAACGACTCTGGAAATTTCGACCATCCGGTGTTCTCTAATGATCCCAAAAATGTAAGTACATAGGTCTTATAAGCATTTCGCCTCTATCGAAATACGACGTTCTGCTCGGCAGTGAAGCCCTAAAGCCACTTGATCGCTGCGGCGGCTTCTGGCCATTGCGAGTCGTAATCACCATGCAACGTTCATTTTTCGCTAACTCATGTAATAGCTTTTAACATCGTGTAAGCCACTTCAGTAAAAAAATCTCAATGCCTCGCACGACCAAGCCATATTTATTGAACACACAGAACGTTTTTTGCACACTCCTGGCCCATGATTCCCGCCCTCGGCAATCGGTCAGCGTAACTTTCTCTTTTCCTTTCCAACCTTTTGTTTCAAGTGATCGGGCGTAAACAAAACAGCGCCTCTCGCACGTTGCGTTCGAAGTAAGGTTAACGAAAAGGCCCCACAGTGTCATGCAATACCATAGTCCGGCAAACTCATCAGTCGACTTACTCATGCTCACTCGGACTCAGATCAAGCCGTGAGTCTGATTCTGAGTGAGTCCAAGTGAGCAATATTTTGGTGATTCTGAGCCAGAGTGAGCCCTATGCCGAAAATATATTTCGTGAGTCAGTCTTAATGAGTCTCACCTTTTTCTTTTTTGTTTTTTTCCACACCAATGCGTATAGTACCTATTCTTGTCAAAAGTGTAATGCCTTCAACCAACAATTTCGTAAAGGCTGGTCTCGTGCAAAAGACCAGAGAAACGTTTCCTGAAGTCTAAGTGCAGCGATGAGTGATTCAATCAGAATCCGAAGGTCTCGACACCTATATAAAAAGAAAATGTGACATTCAACAGGAAGCGCGTCACTCCATGGACTGACGCTCTGGGAGCGAGTCCTATGAATAATATAATCTGTCTGCTCATCTTATGATTTTTCCACCGTTCGTGTTCTCGTAACTGCTTATGTTTGTTTTCTTCCAATAAAGTTTCACTTAGTGTACGCTGTGTTCAGGGGTCTTCCTTTTGTACATCAATTTCTCGTGCAACTCAGTCCAGATGAATTTCCAACTCGCCCAGCAATCCGTGCTTCTCAAGTGACATCCTTCTCAAGTGACATTCAATTCGTTTGAGAAGGCCTACTGACGACGGAATAATTTTTAAATATAGAAGCAGCATAATATTTGTAACAGACCCCACAGGAAAGCATTCGTGCGCAGCTTCGTATATGAAACACGCTATCGCAGATCGGATATGTACATCGCGTGTGAACCACACTCGCCAAATTCACGACACAGACCTCCGATTAGTTGGTCAATATATTCTGTTTGTATATACGCTCATAGAAACGTTCTCGCTGTTTCCGACGGCCGCTGTGCACAGCTCGTGTCACTTAAACGGACCCGCCATGATATACTTATGACAGTGCTTGTTCGCGGATACCTTTCCTTTTCCCGTGAATTGAAAATAAAAATGTTATCTGCATCTGTGATCGTTCTTTCCTCGCCGACGGTACGCGGTCGACTTCCGCTGTTTACGAAACGTGGAAAACCGTGCAACGCATAGCAGAAATTGTCCAAACACAGAACGGGAGAGAAAGTCGTTGCCATTGGCCTTCGAGCACGACTAAACTCGGTGCATGGAGCTAATTAGTCCGGTGTGCACCAACCATGAAAGACTTATCTACAACTCTGATCAGATAACGACCATCTAGCATTTCTTTCTTCGCACCTGAAATTCTCCGTCGCCTACCTTTCCCAACCTCACCCCTCATGCTTTATTACGAATAATTGTGAAATAGTTCTTGCACAACTTCTCGCACTCTTATACCCTTTAGACACGCAATATGATGCCAATCAGAAACACCTGTAATTCGCGTGGCGTTATTCTAAGGCACTTTCTCCCTCCCCCCAACCCCACCCCCCTTACGCGCTATCACGAGTAACTGTGAAATGTTCCTTCTTGATTGATGATTGATATGTGTGGTTTAACGTCCCGAAACCACCACATGATTATGAGAGACGCCATAATGGAGGGCTCCGGAAATTTCGACCACCTGGTGTTTCTTAACGTGCGCCCAAATCTGAGCACACGGGTTTACGAAATTTCCGACTCCATCGGAAATGCAGCCGCCGCAGCCGGGATTCGATCCCGCGACCTGCGGGTCAGCAGGCGAGTGCCTTAGCCACTAGACCACCACAACGGGGCAATATTTCTTCTTGGACGACTTTTCGTACACTCATACAACTAAGCAGGGTAATTTTTCGTACTCTCATACAACTACACAGGGTGTTTCAAGAAATGTGTCCATCATAGAGTTTCATGCAATAATACCTACAGGGGAATGTGATGAAAGCGAGAGCACAAAATAACGTGAGTGCCAGTGTACTCCCTGCACTGACACTCTATCATGATATAGAAGGTCGCGGTGGCCGCCATTTTTAGGTACCCAACGAAGAGAATCTGCCTGTGACGTCACGTAAAAGAGCTGAGTGGTCAAGGCGACAAGTACGGCAGCACCCAAGCTTGGCAAGCGCTCAATAATGCAAACACTTACGCTTATTTATGTAACCGGCGAAAAAAGTAAGAAGAGAATATAAGTTGCAGAATTAATAATAAGAGTGGCGCAATCTGACGATGATCAAGTACAAAAAAAATTATATGAGGATCGCTGCTGGCGTGTGTATTGAGGATACGGCTGCGGCAGTGAATACATTAGACATTTTATGTGCCAGTAAAACCACTCGAAGAAAAAATTTCGTGCGTCATAGATTCGCTTCGGGTCGTGCCCGTGGGACGTTCTTAGTTGCGGCAGTACACGACGTTGGCGTGCAGCCGCTGCAGAATGATTGTGCAAGCAGTGCAACAAGATATACACTAGCGCACGTAGGGAGGCTCTATGGTGTTATTTTTATGCAGGCGTTAAAGGCGAGGCCAGTATGTCCTTGGTCTTCGCATTTTACATCAGTAGATGTTATAGGTTTGATGGGGACGCTAAACATGCAAAGTGCTGAAGGAAGTGACCACAGCTCTCGGTACCTGGTATCAGTAGGTCATCCAGCGTCATTTACAAATTATGTGCACTTCAGAAACAAAGTTATTATCAAGAACAAAATAGAGCGTAGATGTCAGAATATTTACTAAAATTTAACTACGTAGTTTATTAAGGCGACAGATTTATTTGTCTCAGTAAGAAATTCGGTGTAGTAGACGTTGATACAAATGGTAAAAAACGACTACATAGACACTGAAGTCGTAAAAGGAAAGGAATAGGCGAATAGATGAATAGACAGCGCATCTGTCGGTGATTAACAGCAACGGCCTCGCCACGAAACATACCAAAAGTCGTTCGACGTCACCAGTGACATTGAACGACTGGCGTCACAAATGTCCTAAATTTTTGGTGCCATCAGTTATGCCTTGAATGAAGTTATTATTGATGACCTGGAAAGGGGTAGCCGTCGTTAAGTAACGTTGACAACAACTGCGTTCTTTATTTTCTATTTTAATAAAGAAAATGACCTCATCACATGACATCTTCGTTTGGTTGTATATAGTATAGGCCGATACTGGTGGTGGTGCGACACAATGTAACGCGCAGCAAAGTGTGCATGTGTAAAGGGGGGGGGGGGTGGACAATGTAATTTACTTGTGCTTGCCTTGAGGAACCAACGTGTCGCGCTACTATAAGCCTAATAACACTGGATCGATCCATGGCCGCATTTAAAAAGGAATGTAATCACAGGAACATCTGCTAAGTTAAGTTTAAGTGAAAGCTAAAAATCCCAATTGGTGAAAAGTGATTCAAATTATAGCCAGTTAGGCGTGTATCATAAATATATCATGTGCTTTTCACACGCATAACAAGTATTTTCAATTGATTTTTTTTCGTTACTTGTTTGTCGGAGTACTTTGTGTGCTTGAAGTTAGAACGGTTCGAGACAATCAGCGCGGGGCCATTGTGGCAGTCAAGGCATGCCACCCGGCTGTCGGTTGATGACAAACAGCCCCCCCCCCCCTCTTAAAAAAACATTTCGTTAATTCATCCCTTCTTCCAAGTCACCGCATGGGCGCACGTGATGTAGCGTGACAGGAAGTGTTGGGCGTACGTCCACGAAATTATGTACATTCCACTTCGTCCGGATGCAGCTCCACTGAATTTTCCCACGCGGAACTACATTTACCTACTCGGATGTATTTTATCTTACAAGATATCTCGAAGCGCATTGACGGTCGTATCTCAGCATGCTGCTGAAAACATGGTTCGCGCGTTCGATTACACGCAACAATTTAATCGATGTGTCAATTTCAATAGCCGCTCGTTAAAGCCTTAAAGAACAAATAACGAGCCCTGTATTTTTTTTTTCTCCTGACATATCCCGTCTTTTAGGTACAATTCATGACAGACGGACGGACAAACGGACAGACGGAGGATTCACGGTTTACCGATAAAACCCTCCGAAGCTTCGCCCCTCTCATTATCATTCACTCCGTGGATGTTCTGTAATTTTTATGCCAAACATAAGCATCTACGCTGAAGCTTTCCACACCTAACAGAAGGGTTAGAACGCTTCGCCAAGCATACAGGGCAAGTAAAAAGTGGACGGAAGCGATGAGCATTCTTCGTGATATTTCGCACTGCTTTGCACAATGGAACTTCTGCCTGCAACTTCCAAAAAGCATGCCCTGTGACGACTTGGCCGCGGCAACGGTCCGAATAAGAAGCGTGAGCATCACTATGCTTGACCTTGGCAAATCTAGGAGTCCATTAGACGAGCTATGAAGAATGAAACACTTGCGTGTGGAAGGTTGTCTCATTTTGTCCGCTTCGTATGCTGCATTATAACTCGCCACGGTGGCCTATTGGTTATGGGGCTCGGCTACATACCCGCTGGTCGCGGGATCGAATCCCGGCCGAGGCAGTCGCATTTTCGACGAAGGTGAAAATTCTTGAGGCCCGTGTGCTTAGATTCAGGTGCACGTTCAACAATCTCAGGTGTTCCACATTTCCGGAGCCCTTCACTAGACGTTGTCTCTCATAATAATATCGTGGTTTTGGACCGCTAAACGCCAACAATTATTATTTTCATTAGTTGCCGTAGTCAGCATTGACGTGGTCGGCATGATAAATGGAAGTGTTGTAGCGTCATCTCTCCGATGCAAAGTTCCCACAGAGAACACTGAAGTACCAAAAAGCTAATTCACGCACCTTCAGCGGGTGATTTCCGCGTAACGTTCCCACAATGTTTAAAACTAAAGAAAGAAGGTTAAGGAAAGAGGATGTTGTTGCCGATATATACAATCTTATGAGGACAACAGATCCCTATGTCATGGAGGGACGTTATTTGTAGCCTGTAGTTGTATGGTAATTAGGACATATACATTAATCTAAGTGGATGAAAAAAAATCAAATTGCAGCTGGACCAAACCTACAGCTTTCGGATAGCGCACTTTGGACTCAAAACACTGCCAAATTATAAGCTCAGACGTCACCATGCTTCATGTTAGCGTAAACAGATGGTGATGCAACCGCTGCATAAGAATGCTCGCGGGAAAAACCTAATGACGGCCAAGATGAAACTTCCTAGCTCATCCATGGCCGCGAAAAAATTTACGAGCTCACTTAACTGTCGGCATATATACCCCGGCAGTAAGCCACTGCACATGGCCGATCCTTTGCGCGTGGAACAGCTGGCAGGATTTCAAGTTACCCTGTCAGCCCAAAGCCTAAACAACCCCGTCCCCCCGACTAAGGAAAAACATAGATGCTCTGGCTGGGCCAATCACATCATCCATCACACCCTACCTGCATTACACCTCTGTAATTACAGTGCGCACTCGCAAGCGGTTGCTTCCCTAACCGGAGGGCTAAACATGCCATAGTATGCGCCGTGCTGCTCGCCCTCATGCAGACTAGACGTCATTACGGCATCGCACGATCACGTGATTTTTACTGCTGGCGGTGCAACCAATAGACCTTGATGCAATTGTATACCCAGTTGCGGATATGCAAAATTGTCGCGTACCTTTCATGTGACGTCACAGTATTTTTTAACGCGTCATAACTTCGTTCGAGTAAACTAATTATATGGAAAACCTTCAATGAAGACTCTTTTGAGAGTCCTCTTTTTAGTCATTGGACACAGCAGGCAAAGCTAAAACATCGTTCTGGGAAGGCCTGCGATGTCTTGCGTCGGGTAGCCTATCAGGTACATAAGCAGCCGTCAACCTTCTGGGAAACAACTGATTGACAGGGTGCAAATAAACAGCGGAAACCTTTCCAGAGTATGTACACCTTGCTCTCTATTCCCTGCAAAGTAAATATCAGTTGTCCAACTCTATGGCACCGAACCACGGTTGCCAGGGGTTCCTAAGTTGACTTCGTCTGGGAAGCCTTCGTGGAAGACAGTGAAAGAGAGAGGTAGTGACACATGAATTATTGTGTGTAAGTTCGATGTGTTATAGTTAATCGCACTGTCTGTGAGTTACGCAGTGGTGCTGGGGGCGGTGACGGTTTTATGCTTCGGTTTGCAGTTTTGAAAAAATGGCATGCGTCTTGTGTAATTTCAGTGGATGGGGGCGTTTAACAGACAAAAATAACTTGAATTTATTTGTATATCAGCTGTCTAGAGCACAGAATTCATAACGTCAGCGACATCTCCCGACTCTCCGTGACGCCATGCATGGCATCTTCGCGAGCGTAATCTTAAAGCTTAGAAGTGCAAAATGTAGAAGGACAGGAAGGAATACGGATAGACGGGACAGGGCACAAAGATTATGAAGTTTTAAGATTACGAACCAACTAGCCCAGCAACGCATTTGTTTTTCGCTGGCTTAGTTGACCTTTGCATGCGTTAACATTTTTTATGCGTGAAAAATGCTAACACACTGGAGCTTGGCCATGTATTGATTCAAGCGTGAGAATTCAATGTGTAGTTTTTTAATGCTTTCTGGGCCTTGTGCGTAATGTTCGCATTTAGGAGAACCCTCTCCCCTGCAGACACTTAAGCCATTAGTGCAAGCGTGAATATAGTGAACTAAGCGGATATTGCAATTAAACCGCACTCTTCTGCTGAGCATCACGCCGCTCACAGGTTGACCGATGCCGCGCCGAGTTTGAGGCGCTTTCTTCCTGCGTGATTCCAGGCAAATCGCAGCGTTATCAGCGAAGTACAGCTAGGATACAGAGTCTTTCGATGCTTTAGTACAGTTTTCTTGAAGTCAATTTTCCTCATACGTGAATGAGTTCGGGTATGCACGGTTCCATTGACTATGTGAAAAATAAGAAGCAAACAAACCGAAAAGAAGTGCGCTGCAGATAACGCCCGAATGCGAATAAATAAGAAGCAGCGCTGGACTCTGCGGCTGCATTCCAGCGTTCATAAATTTTAGCACATCTCAAAACGCGTTTGTGCAGTCATACACTTCTTCAGAATTCAAAATGTATGTTTCAATCTGTGCATCTGATCATACAGGTCTTAGGCCGTGTATATTGACGTTCTCAAGTGCATATACATTACTTTTTCCCGTACCTCTACTAAGCTGTCCTAATCGCTGCCTAAGCAATCACGCAAAGAAGGCGTGAGGGAAAAACACGGCACGTGCTTTCTGTGTGTGGCTATATTAAAGGCGAAGTGTCAGAGATAAAGAATGTGCAGTTGAATTCTTGCCAACCTGTTCTGCAATTATTCACTCAGCTTTAAGCAAGTTTTGCAAGATACGCACTGACGCCACGACTGAACGCAATTAAACCGCGCTTGTCGAATCATGGCAGCCACAACAGACCGCGAAAGGCATGTCACGGTGGTGTCCCACGTGGTGGCCTTGCACGACAACCGCTAGCAGGATGTCCATATTTCCATGAGCTCCGAAATTCGTGCCTCCGAGCCGATTTCGGAGGCCCTGATATTACTTTTCATATTGCTGCAGCAGGAGGCACTTGACAGAAGGTTAGGCCTAGAGTCTCACCGACCGACAGTGCAGGTTGCGTGGTAAAGATGAACAGACCAACACTGAACCTGTCCGTTGCCATGATGACGCGCATGTGAATAAAAAGAGGACACTGACGTTGGCTGATCTTCATGGTCAAAAGCACACGAAATATTGCTTTCTGGGTATGCACCTAGAGCAGTCGAGATGTCGTTGCAATAATAACAAGTTGCACTTTTGTCAGACGAGGCACTGGGTCTATTGACAACTGCGGCTGTTCATTTGTTTTATTCCGTTTGTAAATATATGGGGACTCTCGATGAGTTTTGCCACTGCTGTCAGGTACCGCATAACTGATAACATCTCCCCCCCCCCCCCCACTACGCATGTTCCACGGCAGTGTTCTACCACTGGTAGAAGTAGGCGTGGGGATGACGAGCGCGGCTAAAACAGGGATCAAACGAGTCGGCCCATCTCTGTTCAGTGGTGGCGGGAGGGGGGGGGGGGCAGGGGGGCTCACGTTTTGTGTCTTCAATCCAAAGAGACTGCGTGGAAAGAGCGTTTCTTCCTGGAGTGGTGGTATTCCCTCATAGCAGCATTTTGTTGCGTTAGGTGAGATCTAATCCAATAGAATTCGCTGCCAGGCTCAATTCGTATAACATTACAATATGTTGCTAACCCCTTCAGTGATCAGCCCTTCTGGGGAAACTGACTTCCTAGATGCGAAGTAGCCTTTGCTCTGGGCTGCGTCCCTCCCTTGGAGACCGTCCACTCCCCCACTACGCATGCGTGAACTCACCCCATCTCCTCGCGTGAGCGCGAGGAGGTGGGGTGGAGGACGTGGTAGAGCGTCGCCTCCGCTTCGTATGTATCCTCTCCCATTTATCTCTCCGCCACAGCTGTGCGCTCGTATATATAGCTGCGCCCGCTCACTCCCTTGCACTCTCCTAGCAGCGCTGTGTGTTGACTTGGCGGCACACACATGGTAATACACAAAAATGGGAGGGGGACGGGGTGGTTAGAAAAAGTGGGTAACGATTTAGAGTACTTGGTACTCTACTATGGGAGAGCTTGAAGCCGTCCCGTAGGACGTGTACATAAGTGGTACACAACATATACACAACTCCACACACATATTAAACATACATGGAAACATACAAATGGAAACACAAGTGAACAGAGCGATGCTTCGCGTGCCCACATGGTTCCCTTCAGTGGGAGATGGTGTAATTTCTTTCCTGTTGCTTTTCTTTTTCGGTTTCCTCGGGTGTCGATGGACACATCGTGCTGCACGCTCACATTTTTATTTATTTATTTTTAGTGAGAACGCGTTAGAATCACATTCACAAGTTGTGTATGGGAATCTGCGAAAGTATCGCTCGACCTGCTTGTGACTAACGGTAGCGTTATGTTAGCCGCATCGTTCATAAAAGCTAGATATTGTACAGGCTTCTGAATTATCCACACTAGTATGCACTTTTTTATGATTTTCTTAATCCTTAGACCCTTCATTGCACCACGCATTATTCTAAGAACCAAACGGAAGTGGCGGCAAATTCTAGCGTGTCGCACCGTATATCGTTCATAGCGAGATCATTCGCTGCTACACCTCGGCAAACTGTTCTTAATAATGAAAAACAAGCAAACAAAAAATAAGACTGCAAGCGAACATTATAGTATGATGATGAAGCCTTCAAGGTATAGTAGCAGTTCAAGGTAAAATTTCTAAACATGCGTATAACGTAACCCTCTGGTAGTGATACTGATTTCGCAATTGTGCAAACAACTCGTACTGTCGGACCGGATAACGGCACAGCCAATGCTGGCAGTGCCACCCAGCTCCTGCGCAGGGCCTTTTGTAAGTACAATTTTGAAGCATCTGCGTTTTGAAAGTCTGCCCCAACATGACACAATAGAGTCGTAAGCCTTGTGTGCATTGCAGGCACGATTCATTGCTCTCAACTTTCTTAGAAACAGACGGTGCATAAATAAAGACTGGGCTCACGTCTCTATACAGTTGCTTGCAAAACAGCACACCATTCGTCCTGTTTTCATCACTTCAGACTATAGCGTCTCATTTTATTTTATTTTTTTCTTTGCATGCGCTGATATATTAAACAACACAAAGTACTTAAGCAAGAAAATTTCGAAAAATAATCACAGCATATCCACGCAGTGAATGATTATGAGTGTGGTGAGGCGTCTGTCCGTCTATTCATCCAAGTGTCCGTCCGTCCGTGCATGCGTCTATGCGTCCGATCGGGTTGGAGAATGCAAACGGTGTGCGGGCAACACCAACGAGACGCGAGCCAAGGAAGCCGAGCGCAAGCGTCTTCAATGCACCCGCCGCTTTGCTTCATTCATGCCCCACCAACAATCCGCCACGTACGGCGACTATCCAGGAGACTGAGAGAGACACTCGTTTTCCGCGCACTCAGGCAAAGCTCGCGCAGCAGCCAATCGGAGAGTAGCGGCACTTCGGAGAGTAGCGTTAGAGAATCGCCACCTAGGATATGAGACGAGAAATGGTCATCCATTTCTTTCACCTTCTTTTCTTTCTCGTCTCTTCTTCTCTCGGTTACGGGTGACCAGTGGCAAAGTTAGACTAAAAGGAGCTTCTCCCCTAATATATCACTGTCACATGTAGACTACATATTGTCGTAACTTCAAGATGGTAGGCATGGATAGAATCGTCACTGTGAATTTACATGACCGGGGTTTGTAGACATTTGCACACAACGACATCTCTCGGTGGTCACTGCGGTGGTCTGCCGTAACTAAATGGGAAATATGCTGAAAACATCATATCTGACGAAAAAAAGGTGGTTATCGAAAACGACTGCCGGTTTTATACACCATAGACTTATCTGAAGTTTGGCGAAGTTCCAGCATCGCACTACAAACCATGTGGTTTCCCAGAGTGTTAAATAGCTAAAAATAAGGCCCGATGTGTTTCTATGGGCAGTGTTCAATTGTGTGTGAGGCCACACGCTTTGTATAGTGTGATACTGCAATTATGCAAAAATGTACCACTGGGTCTCTGCTACATATCACCCGGAGTTGCTTTTGATATCTAGTTTTTTTTTTCAAGAGATATGATTCTTCTCATCAATTTCCCGTTCATATAAGGGAAGCTGCCATTCCTGTCGCTGAGAGATGGCACCCCTTCTATATGTTTCCAATTCCTATGAATGTTATTGCTTTTACTTTATTTAACGGCACTCGCATAGCTACAGCCTCATTTTATTCGTCAACGACATAGCTAATGAAAACTGCCACAGAATAAAAACATCATGCTTTTATTTTAAATTTGTGGTCGGGCATCCCCTAAAAATGGAAAATGCAACCGTAAGTAGTGTAGGTCGAACTACTGCCAAGAGTACTCGGTAGAGACAACCACATAATCAATGCCGGCGGCAGTTGTATATAGGTGGTATTCTTACATCAGCATGCGCACTTTTTATGTGAAGGTGGCTGTCGACACTTATTCTGTGCCTCAAGCTTCAAGTTCTCTATAGATAGTGCAGAGAGATAATCTACGAAGAACCAGTTTAACGAAAAGAACGTTGCTCAATCACTGTAGCAATGCCGGTCTCAAATGAGACAATACAACTCTCCAGGAACTAGAGCTTTGGCCATAAAATGCCTTGAAATACGCGAGGATGACGTCTGTACGAAGCGAGACCTCAATGGCGCAATAGCACATAGCTTGAAGCTATATGGAGCCTGCTAACACGGATCCTAGCATGTGTCAGTGATTAATAATACCCCTATAGCCAAGTGGAACCATGGACGTCCGCAGAATTTTATTTTTTTTTTCGGGGAGAGGGGGGGATGGTTGCATATCGGTGTTAGAGTTACTGTATATATAAAGTAACTCCAATCGGCGTTGCATCGCAGCTGGTTAAGAGGGGGTAGCATTGTGTAGCTCGGGAGGGTGGCAAGCTTTGGTGTCTCTTAAGGGGGGCAAGAGCCTCTTTTGCACACCCCTGCTTACGGAGCCAATGCCACCTGCAGGAGCTCGGGTACAACTACACAATGCGAAAGAGAAGCTACGTAGAGGCGCTGGCCGATAATGTTAAGGTGTTTCCGTGATGTCAGACGCATCTGTGTATACATGTTTTCACGTGACGTCATGCTCAGCGGCGCGCCCAGTGGCGGCCATGCTGGTGCACTACATTCGGAACCGTCGTGGTGCTATGGTGGTGCGTAGGACAGTCCGCGCTCACTTGCTCGAAGTTTATGACAATTGTGGTGCTTTTTGTGCGCGATGCCGACTATTTTCCTTAGGCAGCCATTGGACCCGACTTTGTTCGGGTCTTACGGGGCCTGAGCGGCTTCGCTCTGCCTAAAAGGTGGAAAAGTGAGATAGCATCGATCCCTTCACTCTGCATGCGACCGGGAACGCAGTCTTCAAGTGACGTGAACATATTTTCGGACATTTGTTACGGATACATCAGCAATTATCTCGCTTTTTCCACTAATTAATTGACCCTCGAGGAAATGTAGGCGTTCAAGTCGACCAAGGCGCATAATTATTTACAAGCGGTTGGGTCAAGGGTCTGTCGGCTAAACAGTTGCAAGATGGACAAGGTGCTTCTGCGTGGCGAGGCACGTTGCAGGTTGATTTAACTTATTTCTCAAAGTTAAATAATAATTCATCAATGCGCAAGTTATTTAGTGTGACAATCCAGTCAGCTATTTACTGTAACTCAATCGCAAAGTGTCATCACGGGTCTTTTTTTCTTAAGTATCATATGGCAGGAGCTGTTGGTTTGTTTAGTTAGGACGCTTGGCAACATATTGCGCGAAGGAAAATACGGGAATGCGTGAAAGAGATTTATATCGCTTGCCACGTAGTCGTCAACCAAAAATCTAGCTCCCGTGCACTTGTCGCGTCGAGCAATGAAGGTCTGCTTTAACTGGTCAAGCATGTCGTGATTGCTCGTTCACTATAACACGAATAACTCGAAAGCGGCTTGCAAAGATGTCCCCAATGTTTATTCTTATCCCGCAACACGTCATTTGCAGGCAAACCATTCACAAAGGTAGCGAGACCAGCCTCTAGGTGTGTGGATCCTTTGAAAGAAACATGGGGTTGTGATTTCAAAAGCCCATTGCACGTGCATTACAGGCGCTGGGGGAAGGGGGCTTGTTCTGATGTTGCAGCTTGTCTGTATGCTGCAGAAAGCGACGTGCGTATGAGAAATGGTATGAAATGCACGTCGCAGAGCAACGTTTGGCTTCCTCCCATAGCTTCGATAGTCTGCCTACAAACGTCCCTCAAGCTAGCTTAGACCACGGAGTGGCTTAGACATAAATTGTCCCGCTGTTGTTGACATCGTTACCTTTGCTGGTGTAGGCGCCACAAACACGTATGTCTCTTCTATCAGTGGGTATATATCAGGAGGTCTTATCCGGGATTCCCGCCGCTTCCCGCTTAGCTCTCAGTGATGTTAGCTGGTTTTGGGGGAAGAAAAAAGTGAGTGTTCGTTAATTTTGCCCAACAAGTGCGTTTGGAACAACCAACGACAGCGCAGATTAACCGTCACGACGCGTCGAACGTTCCGCCAACATTCACTTTGCACCGCCGCGGCCGCTGGCCCGCTGCACCACCAGCATGGAGGAATGGTTTCCCAGGATTCCTAGGCTCGACGTCAGTGCAAGCTATGTATCAAAGAAAGCCAATTTCACAATACAGGCATCTCTTCTTGTCACTGACTGAGTTCAACACCTGAACATGCGCGCGCTCGTGTGTGTGTGTGTGTGTGTGTGTGTGTGTGTGTGTGTGTGTGTGTGTGTGTGTGTGTGTGTGTGTGTGTGTGTGTGTGTGTGTGTGTGTGTGTGTGTGTGTGTGTGTGTGTGTGTGTGTGTGTGTGTGTGTGTGTGTGTGTGTGTGTGTGTGTGTGTGTGTGTGTGTGTGTGTGTGTGTGTGTGTGTGTGTGTGTGTGTGTGTGTGTGCGCGCGCTAGCGCCAGTTAAGTTCTTGCCGTACTTTTCCTGGTTCCACATGCAGTGTGCTTATTTCGCGGCAGAATTGTCAAAAAGCGCTATGTAACTGCCAATTCAAGATTCTGTCGCATAACATGCGTGCGACGAAAAGAGCCTTTCCGCAACGCAGCCAAGAACCGATTCAGTCGGCATGCATACGCAGAAGATATTCCTCTAAACGAGTGATGTCACCAGAACACGCATTTGTGCAGAGGATTCATTCAGTGGACGCCGGAAGGTGGGGGGCGCGAACCAGCGGCTTCGGCGCAGCGGGACATTGCAGAGCGATGGCTCACGCAAGTAGCACGTGTCGCGGCACCACAGGAAGTAGAAACGCTTCGAAGACAAGGTGCCGGGGTCCGGCGACGCGTCCTCGCTGCCGATGCTGGTTGGTTTCTCAACACCTTGGCGCAACCCACCTAGGGGGATAGGCCATGAATGGGACGGTGCCTTGCTTTTTCAATTAATTCACTTCTTGAAAGAGATGGTTGGATTAATTAGGTAATATAGGTAATAATAAAAAGGTGTTAAATTTCTAAAAAAACTTTAAAAACATATAAACATACAAAAAAGAAAAATATATACATAAAACAACTGAAGTTACTTATTTTTAGCATTCCATTCTTTTAGATTCTCGTAAGAAATTAGTAACAGCGGCAAAAACGCTCCTGTGGCTGAATCCAAATGCGACTGCGCCAAATGAAAGAATCACCGGAAGTGTCAAGTTTAAGCCCAACTTTCGTAGGGGTTCTTCTAGTAGGTTTTCCCTTTGAGTTTTGATTTTTCTGCATGACAAAAAGAAGTGCTCCAAAGATTCCCTCTCATTACAGTAAAGGCACAAAGGCGACTGTGCCAGACCCGACCTGTGAAGGTAAAAGTTCAATGAGGGGACTCGACAACGCAGCCTGGTAATCACTATTTCTTCCTTTCTTGATGAACACCACTTGTTCTTCCAAGGGAACTTCCAAGGGTCGAATGTACATGCAATATATCATAACGAGCACGTCTCTACGCAAACCGGCACGATAGTTACTGAGCCTGCGCAGCATCCCTACGGCACGTGCTCCTTTAGCAGCCATGTTTTCTATGTGGGGACTGCAGTTAAGTGTTTCGGTGTAGGTTACCCCCAAGTACCTAACTGAGTCAACCTGAGGTATGGCGTCCTGTCGGTACATTAGTGAAATTCTTACTGGGGCATTTTGTGCGAAAACTATTATTGTACTTTTGTTTGTATTGAGGCATAGGTTGATATCCTCCAGCCACGTTTCCAGACTATTCATGTATGTCTGCAGAATCAGGTACAGTGTGTGAATGTTCGCCGACGCAGCAAAAAATGCGACATCATCAGCATACACATAGACCTGTACATCTTGCTGTATGGGAATGGTACATAGTAGTGCATTAAATAATAAGGGCGATAGTACTGACCCTTGCGGTATACCTCCCGTTTGCCTGTATATTGAAGAGTTGACACCGGATTGCGAGCAGTAAAATTCTCTATCACCTAAGAAAGCATGGATCCAGGCCACAAAGTATTGAGGCAGTCCTAAATTCTGAAGTGAATCTAGCAGTTTAACATGCTCTACGCTATCATAGGCTTTTGTGATATCTAAGGTTGCCAAAGCGGAGTATTGTTTCTGATACCGAGCAAGTTGAATTCTGCTTTCGAAATCCACGTGCGCACACCAAATGGAGCAACCACGCCTGAATCCAATCTTACATGGGCTCAGTGTCAGTTTTTGTGACATCCATCGATCTATACGTCTATATAAAAGTCTTTCAACGATGCCTTCCTAAGCCAGCATAGGAAGGCATCGTGGTCAGAAGAGTCCGGAATGAAAGCCGACAAGAAGTTGAGCACGCCGAACACGAGAGCCGATAAAACAACGGCGCGAGTTCACGTCAGGTCCAGTACTAGCGTCACGGGCCGCAGGACGGATTTCAGTACGACCGGCCAGGATTCGCTATCAAGTCCGGGAGAACTGCGGTCGAGGCTAGCCAGTGGAACATTGATCACAAGGCCACGCTCGGAACCCACCGTAATGGAGGCCGGCTTCATGAAGAAGCGCCGTTCCAGCATTATAGCTCTAAGGCGTTAAGACGCGTCACTTGGTCGACTGCAGACTGAGGTGTGGCCTCCACAACCTGCGAGAGAAAATAAACGAAGAGTTTTCATTTCGGGCTGCAGCAATTTTGTATCGAATTTATATAGTAATTTCATATCAGACTGGCGAGCACGAAAAAGGGAAACCTTCTGGCAACTCATTCAGTTCATTCTAAATCATGTCATGGGTAGACCACGAAAATTAAGGTGCCAGAAAAGCTGCGTGAATACAACGCTCGACCAAAGAAACAAATTCGTCTTGCTCCAATCACTGTGTACCAAAACGACCACAAAGCAATTATTACTACTGTACCGTTACTCTAAAATAATAATAAAACATACCCCCCCTTTCCCTCCCAACAACATGCGTGTTTTTTGATACGGCGTCGCTACACATTTACTTTAAAAGGTGGAGGGCGATCAGTTGAACCCACACCCTCCGGAGGGGAGGGAGTGGGTTCAACTGTACTTCATGTATGTTCGAGCGTGAGTTTGTATGTGTGCGTGTGTTATACAGATGCAAACTAGAAAATTGATAGAATGCGGGGGTGGGTGGAGCGTTTTAACCTACTAGCACCCTTTCCCAACCTTGATCCTCCAGTGTTGTCTGCCCTCACCACAAGAAGCCATGGTGTGAGTTTCTTTTTCTCCACTTTAGCTCAGCTTGGCCGCAAGAAGATTTAAAGTAACTTCAATAGTCCTCTTCATATTGGTCCTCGAGATGGATGCATGAAAGGCTAACATATGATCACATGCACAAGAAGGTCCCGCATTCGCTACAATGAAGCAGCATATCGTTGTGAGCCACCACTCACTGTGCTGAAACATATAAAACGCTATTAGACAATGACAGACAGTGTCGTTATTCCATTGCAAAAAAAATCGCCATCTATCGCACCGTGCCGGCTTTAATGTGTGTAGATCACAATTATTACAAGCACCATTAGGACAACAACTCTCATACGCTGGCGTCCAAACTTGATTTGCCTTGATTCTGGCGATGGGCATTTTCGACCGCTCTACGTAAATAACACCAGTTGTGAATTTCCCACAAATTTCGTATGAATGACGAAATTTAATAACTCAGTTGTACAGCAGATTAGCAATTAACTTCAGCCTCAAGTAGCACAAAAAAGTTGCAGTGAGGTGAGGTATAGGCAATTTTTCTCATCAGCACAGTGCAATAATTTTGGCAACGTTGAATTCAGTGTTAAAAAATTGAAAGTTTCTGACAAAGTCGAGCTTTTAATTTGGACGGCCTTATGTGTTTTTGGTTGGATGACTACCTAATAAGGCTTTGAGTGAGTGAGTGATTGAGTGAGTGAGTGAGTGAGTGACTGAGTGATTGAGTGAGTGAGTGAGTGAGTGAGTGAGTGAGTGAGTGAGTGAGTGAGTGAGTGAGTGAGTGAGTGAGTGAGTGAGTGAGTGAGTGAGTGAGTGAGTGACGATGTGCTGCTTCCTGCCTCCTTGACAGCGTCCTGTAAGAAGGCGGCGTCAGTATGCTGATCAGCCCTGAGCCGCCGACAGTGTTCCATCCAGCGTTCGGGGTCCCGCTCTTCCAGAACGAGCCTGCCGCATCGTTGCTCGCAACGAAATGTGAGCAGCAGGTGGAGCCGGAAGTTGAGAGACAGGTTGGCCAGTGGCCTGGGAAAGTCACCACTTGGGATGTCTTTGAAGAACACGCCTGCCAAGAAGCTCGAAAACCATGAGCTGCAATCATTGGGATTTTGTTTAATGACTTGTCAACAAACTATTTGATGTTCTTATCCTGACATCACTACAACGGGAAAAACCATTGTCCCCCTCAATGTTCTGTCTTGACAAAGCTTGACAATTTTTCACGTTGTGATGAAGTACCAAGGTGCACTCTTGGTAGGTATTGTGTGCGAGCTTTGTCAGCGCTTTCTTCAGTTGAGTGATATGATTACGTTCACAGCACAATTCCCCAGTGTCGATTGAACGACACCAAAGAAGAGTCCCTTGACAGACCTTTAGCGAAGTACAGTCGGCCAGAACTATTGTGCGCAGTGGCCACTTTTTTGTCTCTCAGTGTCATATTATGGAACTAAGTTACAAAATATTGCTTCGTTGACATGTGCTTTGTGGGCATACACTTGTCCACATTTTTTTTAATTAATTCATACGTGTGGAGAAGATGCACAAAAAAAAACTGCCACTCATGCACGATAGCTAAAGATTTGGCTGACTGTAAATATCATTCGGGTGATGTGCCTATGAATGCTCAATGCTGTGCATCAACGACGACAATGGAGGAAGAGCTTCTTGTGCTCCTTCCCCAAGTGCCACTTTTTCACACATTTGAGAGCAAAGCACGTGACTCTAACGTAAACGACGCAAATGTTCGCAAGTTTCCACGGTTTGTGGCCGCTTCATGGTTGCGGCGGACGTTTTTAAACATAGACTAGAAGCACAGAGCTACTTTTCTAAAACAACTCTAACGTGACGTCGTGGTGCATGGGTTTGTTAGGCAACCATACGCGCGTGCGTAACTAGAAGCTCCTATATCTACCTAACTTCGGCGTTGCTGTCAGCGTTATGTCGGTTCACATTTATACTTATATCTACCTATACGTATACTTCAATGTTTACCATACGCCATACGTGAGCTCAATATTAATTGATCAACCCCGCCGTGGTAGTCTAATGGAAGGTACTCGGCTGCTGACCCGTAAGCCGCGGGATCAAATCCCGGCTTCGGTGGCTGCATTTTCGATGGGGGCAAAAATGCTGTAGGCCCGTGTGCTCAGATTTGAGTGCACGTTAAATACCCCCAGGTGGTCGAAACTTCCCGAGCTCTCCACTGTGGCGTCTCTCATAATCATATGGTGGTTTTGGGACGTTAAACCACACATATAAATCATCAATATTAGTTGATCATAAGTTTTAGTTGAGGATCGCAATTTTGTGGAGTACCTTGACCTACCTCTCCCACAGTGTTTACACGGGGGCGGGGGGGATATTAAAGTATTATATCGTGTGGGTCGTATCATTCAATAAAAATGTCCTTACTGGATTTCAAACACTGATAACTCGTATTTGACAGTACAAGATCAAAGGACGCCACGTCAAGCCCCTGCTTATGTAAGCTAGTGGTGATAAAGAGTACAGACAACATGCTTAAAAAAACCTAATCATACTACAGCAGACTCGTGAGTCGAATCACTCAGGCTCAGACTTAGCCGTGAGTCTTAAAGAATCCGGGTGGGTAATATTTTGGAGAGCTGGATTCCAAGTGATTCCGGTTGGTGAAAATTTTGATGAGCTGTGTCCGAGTGAACCTTAAGCGCGAAATATATTTCTTGAGTTACTGGATGAGCTCCACCTTTTTTTTTTTTTTTTTGTGGACCTGTGACAAGAGCACGCCAGCGTGCACGTGTATTTATGAATACAGGTCGTCGATAGGTTTGTTGCGGAACTTAGCACGTGGAGAGATTGACACAAAAAATTAAGACATGGAACAGGAGCAGACTGAAAACTCTCCCGTGTATCCTCTGTGTCCAGTTTTCCACGCGATAAGCCTTGCCAGGAATCTATGCCAGCTCGCCCAGTGCACCCCTTCGATTCTTTTCATCATGTAATCTACACAGCATCGTTAGAAGGAACACCGAAAGCTGATGGCTCTCCTTCTCAAATTGAAATTCAGATGCCGCTCGTGTATCCGAGTGCCCGTGTGACAAAAGTGCTGGCTAGACAAAGAAACTGTTACAAGAAGCCTTTCACTGCACGTGGTTGAATGTTTGCCTCCAGCCCGACCCTCAAGGAGCGTTATTCTTTGTTTCACCTAGAAACTAACCTTGAGGCATAAGTTCGGGCAGTTCACGTATTATGTATGCAAGCAGATTTTCTTGAGACATAAGTTCCGGCAGTATTCGTGTGCCAGGTATGTAATCCGATATACGACTCATGTTTTCTATCACCATGGGATGACGTGACCATATTACATCATCGTAACATAGAGACTCCCATATTTGTCACGTCACCATCCAATGTCACGTGACATTGCACAATATCGCGTGACATTGCATGAGGACGTCATTATATGACATGATCGCTTGGTCATGAGTTGACCTATCACGGTGGCAATGCAGAACCTTGTTAGGTGCAGAACGTTTTCGGAGAGGGGCGGGGCCGGGTAAATACATCAGCTAGACGAAAAGCATGATGGAGTATTCCTTTTTTTTTTTGTTTGTTTTTCTTTCGAATGCTGACTAGGTGGATGTCTATGTCATAATTTGCCACTTTATTTTAAGTGTCAGCAAGCAACAAGTCACTTATGCAGCCTCGTTATATATGTTATACCTTGTACCCCCTGGAGGTGGAACACCGGCCACGCAGAAAAACTCGGCCTTCTAGCGCAGCGTCAACTCGTAGTACATGCACGGTGCTGCGGAGTGCAACAGCGACTACAGTCGGAGATCGGGGTCCATCGAGGGTTGGCTGTACTGCAGGAGTATACGCGTAGAAGTCCTCGCACGGTTCCACCGACTCGTTGGCGCCCGCAAATGCGGGTCTCGATCCGAGCACAACGGACTTCGCCTGCGTGTCCCACGCTAAGGCGCTTGCATCGAGGTCACGCCCTTAAAGAAGTTTATTTGTGAAGCTTAATCAAGAGGATTAGTAAAACGCATGCGCGCCGTTGGATGACACACCAAACAGACCTGTAAACTTGTTACTATAAGGCCGTGGCATGGGCTGTAGTCTCCCTATAGAGGACGTTGTAAGGCTACACTCTAAGAGCACACACACACACACACAAAGGGAGGGTGGTGCTATTTTCTGTGAGTTGGATGAAAGAGAAGCGCTGCCTTCAACGCCAAGCGAAATCCAAGGTAAGACGATTTTGACTCAATTGCTAATGCGCAATCCTGTCCTACCAGTGAATGGTTGTGCAACGCGAGCAGTCGTTTTAAACGCGAAGCATTTCTTAGGGAACTTCTGCGAGTTTGAGCTTATCTATCTATCTATCTATCTATCTATCTATCTATCTATCTATCTATCTATCTATCTATCTATCTATCTATCTATCTATCTATCTATCTATCTGTGTGCGTAGAAAGACATCGCACTTCTTGCAGTGCTGTTATTTTTCAGAACGGTCCAAGTCACCGAGCTATGGACGCTTACAGCTGATCTAACTTTCGGGCTTTGACGTTGTAAGTTAAGGTGCAACTTTACGACACGTGAAAGCATTGCCATCTACCGCTTTTCTTTTTTTTTTTTTCAGGGGCGAAGCTCCTTATGCCGCGATCGTACGTCCCGTACCGTCGTCGTCGTATCCATGGACCTCTCTGTTAGTCCTTATGTCCGCTGAATGGCGGTACTTGTATATGAGGAATATTTGATGAAAAGATGCGAGATGGCGATACGTAGTGTTCACTAGAGCGACGGACGGACAAATGGACAGACAGACAGACAGACAGACAGACAGACAGACAGACAGACAGACAGACAGACAGACAGACAGACAGACAGACAGACAGACAGACAGACAGACAGACAGACGCACGGACGGATGGATGGACAGACGCACGAGCGGACGCGCGGATGGACGAACGGACGGACGCACGGATGGAAGCACCAACAAACAAACGGACTGAGGGACACTTCGCCCTACTCATAATTCCTTCACTTTAAGTGTTTGCAGTACGCACTAGGGACAGAATAGCGTGATAGCATACAACTCTTAAAGTCGGAGATTAGGATCCCACAAATTTTATTAGGCGTTACACAGTCCACGTGACTCATAAGTAGGGGGGCAATAAAGAAACAAATAAAACGAGACAATGATGGTGATGATTACGCTCGATCTCGTCCACTGGCGCTTGCAGTTTCGCTGTACGACGGTTTTCGCAGTGAGCAGGAATTAAGCATCAGAAACAAAAAAAGTTTCTTCCGAATATATAATGGCCCGGCGTGAATGAAGTTTTGCAGCTAGGTGTGGTTAACTGAACAGCAGCTGTTCGGCTACGGCGTCAACTTTAGTTCCGACAGTAGCGCTATCGGCCGCCTGTCCCACTCGCCATTCAACGTTGCAGGAATCGTGCCAAGCGGATGCTGCCCTCTAGACGTTTTTTGCGCAAAAGCGTTCAGTCCTCGCTGTTCGCATTGACCAATAGATGGCCCCAACTCGTACATTGATGTAGAGTTATTTTATATGCTGCCAATATGCAACTTAAAGGTAGCATATACAGTAACTCTACATCGTTGCGATTTCCATGACATCGTTTCAGTTATCGCCTTTGGAGTCACTGCATCCGATGGGGTCCCTTTATGCGGGATGCCGGGATCATATGCTGTAACTGTAGACATCAACGCCGTCAGAACACTAGACAGTACATCACATAAAAAAGGAATTGTGTAGCGATTTGCGGTGGGAATGATAGGGCCATAGGCAAGCACAGAGTTAATTCTCAGTTGAGGACAGGAGTGTGGTGGGGGGTGTTACACTTTTTTTACTATTGATCATAGAAAACTTTTTAAAAAATAGTACGAAGCAAAGAACAAAAGGGCAGAAATGGACCCAGCACTGACTTACAACCAAAATTTGGTTTGCAACAAATATTTCTGTTTGATTTACAGCCAAATTTGCTTGTTCATCTGTCTTTTTGCTCAGTGCTTCGCGCTGTCTTATGTTTTTTATATGTATCTATGTACCAACCAGCCAAAATAAGCGCATGAGCTTCCACTTACCTCCCCCACTCGGTCGAGTTCAAAAATAAAAAAAAAAAGATCTTCGCAATGGATGAAAAAAAAAACAGAAATGAAACGATGAAGTGCTTATCACAACAGCTTGCTGTCTTCAGATTTCAGGTGCTAAGGTTGTCAGTAAACTGTTCTATGAATTTAACATCGGGTCTACTCCACCACCATCATGGTCAAAAACCTGCATGGCGTGACACTGAAAGGACACCGAGAAAAATTAAACAACCAATTGGCTTATATTGACAAATTGTTCTCTCGAAGCTCTTGATTGATATGTGGGACTTAACATCCGAAAACCACTATATGATTATGAGAGACGCCGTAGTGGCGGGCTCCGGAAATTTCGACCACCTGGGGTTCTTTTACGTGCACCCAAATCTGAGCACACGGGCCTACAATATTTCCGCCTCCATCGGAAATGCAGCCGCCGCAGCTGGGATTCGATCCCGCGATTTGCGGGTCAGCAGCCGAGTACCTTAACCACTAGACCACCGCAGCGGGTCGCTTGAAGCTCTAATATTGTTAGTCTTAGCATCACAAGTTCATTATTATAGGAGAAAATAAAGCTCAAAAGTTTCACGCCGAAATCTGCGCGCGTGAAGTCATGAGTTTCAAAATGCATTTGTCGTATTTTGCCGACATTGGCTCGATGAAATTTTCCGAACTTGGTATATCTCTGGCCCCATCAGCAGACCTTGTGCTTCATTTTTACCCCTTATGGTGGAACATTAGTAAACCAGCAGACATTTTAGCCATTATAAGCGTCAAAATATGTGGCGTCATGACGTTTGGTGCAGGAAATTCTAAGTGGCGTCACTACCCGCATTTTCTTTTTGCGCGTTTTCCCGCTTACCAAGCGCCTTGTCGCGGCGAGCGTGGTGATTTTGTAATTTTGAAGGGGGAATTTACTGGTTAACAATAAGTCGTTTCCCTCTTTCGAGTCCCTTCAAACAACAACGGGACCGATTCCGCTACGCAAACGTATGTTACCGGCCCGGTGTTTCCTTTTTAGAGCGCTCCCCCCTCCCCCTTTTGCATCTGCCTATGGGTATATTGCTTTCAATACTTCCAGCAGTAGTAAACTGTCCTATAAACTATCTAAACGTTGAACCCGATAAATGTGCCACCTGGGCACACAGTTGTGTGGGTGCCGTTGCTCGTCCGATAGCTGGATACAACAGTAGGCACCAATTACTCTATGTTGATGAGCGTAATTGCGACATTGATGACTATGTGCGTATCTGCGACCGCCAGGGCTGCTGCTGCATTTGGTTAAGGCACCTTCTCTAACTCCTTCGCTGGCCCAAGCACGCGGCAAGGCCAATGGCATGGTTTGTGCACAAACATTTTCGAGGATAGGCGCAAGAGTGAGTATGGTCCTGGTATGGCCGGTCCTGCAGGGAGTATGGCACTTTTTAAGCAAAATCATGCGATCAACAATGACCACCGTGTGTTCTTCTTCTTGATGATGATGTTCCTGGGATGATTGGCTCCTACCCACCCAGAGGAATCAACCAAGAGTTGGGTGGATCTTATAGTATGGACAGAGGTTATGGTGACATTTAGAATGAGCTAATTTCGATGAATCCCAATTTTAGGTTATACCATGTTGCGTAGCCTCCGCTTTGTCCGAGTAAGCTTGAAGAGACGTCACCCTCATGATACATTGATTAAAAGTAGAAATCAGTGTCATGATCATGATAGTGCACAAATGCTGCCCTTGACGGCACGGTTTTGTGAAACAAGGGGATACTTGGTTTGGCCAGTAGCAGGATAGCTGGCTGCGCTCCTGCTGTAGGACTGCAAAAGAGTAGATGTTTGGGCCAGTTGGTGATGCATATCAGGTAATGAGAGCAGCAAAAAACGAGACGACAGAGGCAAGACAGAAAGGACGAAGCATCCAAAAAATTTGCCTTCATTGTACACGGTTAAACCGTCGATCAACAGCCTTGTTCTGCTTGTTATGGAAAAGCACGAGGCCATTGGTTTGCAGACATCGTTTGGGCAAGGACGATGAGAGGTATATGCTAGGACAGCACGCCGTGGCAAGGGAGACAACGAGTTCAGCCAAAACAAAACATGCAGACAATGTTCGGCGCTGTCCCCGCTCTCAGCTGGAACGTGCCGCGCGTGAACTTGGTTGGAGGTATGGTATGGCATGGAAAAACTTCATTAAGGTCCATCGGGGTGTGAACTAGCAGGTAGCGGTCCGCTCCCACGTCGGGAAAGATAGGCCTAAACTGTCCGCCACGTCGTGGACCCGTTGGACTGCCCGTAGCTGCGTCCTCAAACGGACACTAAAGTCAAATAACAATTTACGTCGGAGTGAAAGCTCAACGTATGACAACATCTAAAATGACAATATTATCAATAACAGTGCCATACTTACCGAAAAATTAAGGTAAATACACAAGAACACAAGCGTCACGGTAGGACATCTTCAAAATGATCCCGATGACATCAGACGGACCATCTACAATTAATAACTTGCAATCGATCTAACTACACTAAATAAAGAACCTTCCGTGCACCAAGAGGCGCAATAAAATGGTGATGTTCGTTTCTGTTTGATTCATTGAAACACACACACACACACATACACACACACACACACACACACACACACACACACACACACCGGACGGTAGGTGTTCTGTGGGTATACTTTTGAGTAATGGCGCGAGTGGTTCGAAAATTCAATTTTCGCGTGGTTTTACGGGACAGGTAGTGCTCTCTAGCGGGGCTTAATTGAAACAAAGGCGTCTGCAATTTTGAAGTCAATGGCGGGAAATTGATCAATGGTCATTGTTGCTGCTGTGGCTCCCACTGCTTTCGCTCTGCTGCTACTAGCGCAGTAAAGCCAACATTGTGCACGACAACAGTGACGTGAGACAGTCCGGTCGGTCCGCTTCTTGAGGCGAGTAATTTGAAGTGCGCTAACCCGATGCGGAGCACTAAAACGTGACTTAATTTCAAAATAAGCCCATCCTTGGCACGAAAGTAACACTAGCAGGTTTTTGGACCACAATTTCAACGATCAACGTCGATTTAATCGTTGGCTTTAGTGTACCTTTAAATCTGGACTGCGTATCGCAGCATCCCACTTTAACGATTTAACGTTTTCAACCAGTAACGCAGGGCACCGCCAGAGCATGTGATTTAAGCTGACAAAGTTCAAATGAATCGCGCAAGTGTTTGACGGCTGGCTTTCGGGGTGAATTTCGCGGTGGTACAAAATACTGAACTTGAGCCACTGCTAGTTTTCCCAAACGGGCCATGTACTGACGTTTCGCTGAAGTTTTTTTTTTTTTTCTAGGATTAATCTTGGTCGAGCTTGAAGATCAGATTCGCAGAACAAGGAATTTTCCCGGTTTGTGCAGGAACAGTACACCTATCGCTTTAAATGGATCACGTGACAGCACCCACGCTGGCGTTTGCGTGGGATTACCAGTCATCGGTTGATGAAAACTGATATATGGAAACGCGCCGTCAACTTATGCATGGGTCACCGTAGATATTGACGTAATCGCTGGCGCTCGCGTGCGTTCTAACGACATATCGTTCGCGTGGTTTATGCAATCAGATGACAGGCCATGCGCGCCGGCAGGGGGTTGCAAAGGTGGTAGTTGCCCCCCTCAAGCCTCTACATCACTTGTTCTCACATAAGCGACATCAGTGTTCTCCCGCTCCCCCAGCCGCGATGCAGCACCCATTTGCACCCCCCCAAGAGACAATCCTACCGGTGACTATGTGAGAGGCTACATTCGTTCACTACACAAATTGCTACAGGATTTAAGAACATTCCCATCCATGAAGACGCATCGTATGCCAAGCAATTAACCCTTTCGGCCCTGGCGGTGTCAATTGACACCACCACACAACATTTCCCGTAATATCTCGGAAATATAACCAATACCACTCATTTTTGGGGGCACAGTTCTTCAATAATCCCCACTGCGATTGACACCAATATTGCGGTACGTTGGTGGAGGTAGCAGCCACAATGAAGAAGAAGAAGTGCGACCGAGGTCTTCCGTGAAGCCGAGGCGCGTAAGTTGAGGCGGGTAAGCGCCATTTTCGGCACGACGTACGTTGGTTTCCCTTTTGTGTGCACCATTGATTGGCAGAAAAAAAGAAGCAATTTTTTTCATTTTCCAATCACTGTGCCTTAATTATCTAATTTGATGCCACATTAATTAATCCAAAAATGCTTGTACCAGTGGCTAAATTTTTCGTTTTTTATCTTCTGAGGTCCTAACAAGAAAAACGCGCACAAAAAGTGTATCCGACCAAGATAAAAAATCCAGGGCTGAAAGGGTTTAGGACCTTACTAGCGATAACACAGCACCAACTTTTAGGCGGAGAAAATCGCTCATCGGAAATGGATAAATAAAACAAGGTTTCAGTACAGATCACGCCGTAAAGTTTAAATAAACCGCGCTTTTACCTGTTCGCGTGAGCAAATTGGTTCATTCAATGTATCAAGTAATCATAAAACTACAAAATAAATAATAAATAATTTATTCGAAAAAATTTAAAACGTATAAAACAAACGTGCAAAGCGTGCAAAACAGCCATCTTCTACTTTAGGAACCGAGACACAAAAGCGAAACTTTCGTCGAGTACCGTTCAGCCTTAAGCTTCGTTTCCTGTTCCGGAACCAATCGCTGGTTCTGCAAACGTGTAATGTTCGGGGCTGGCTGCTAGTGCAGGTGATGTTTCTTTGCTCATATGTTTGTCGTGAATATCCCACGACTCGCGAAATGAAATAAGTGATGTGTCGAAGCAATTTCGTATATTGTTTGTTTTCACCATCCGCAGCGTACCGCCAGACGGAAGCTTTGAAGTAGACATCCTTCAAAGCTCGCAGGAAAGGGGCCGGCGTTACTGATTCTCTACGAAGCACCGACAGAAAAATCGCTCAAAATGGCAAGTTATTGTTCGTGTGGACTTAGCATGCTAATTTAGTGTCGCCAGTATTAGATCATAGTGTGGTAGTCGATGTCAGATGTAATGATCGTGACCACGGATCTGTGTGCCAAGTTTCGAGTTGTTTGCAGTTGCGGTTGCATCACATTCTGGTTGAGTGCGCGTTTGATTTACAGGCTTTGAACTGAAATCGCGGCGGGTTCTTCTGTTACTCGAGTAATTTCTATCGATACTGCCACTTTAAGACACGCTTGGCGACTGAAGCCGCAATCCAGCACCAACTGTCACCGATATAAGCTTACTGAACAACAAAGTGCGCAAGCCGGTTGATGATTTTAGGGTCTGAATATTGCGACATGGTCGCACAAAACAAATGGTAAATGCGCCCACTTGGTGCCTTCAAATAAGTAGCGCCGCATTTTCAATGGGCTTCCTTGACAGCTATGCACAGGAAATGAGCGTATCAGAGGTAGCGCCTTTTTAGTTTTTAGTGAGGATGTTTCCAACTAGTCCACCAGCGGGTTTTATTGCACTGGGTTTCTTAGTTTTAATTTGCATTTTCAGGTGCTCTTGGCGGCTGCGGTGATGACTAAATCCGGAAAGGGTAAGCTTTTGTCGTTATTATTTTTGAATGATCTACACCTTGAAGTGTACACACTGAACATTTCTGTCAGCTCCGAACAGTGAATCGTTATCTACAAACTTTCAGTGTGTTCGAGTGCGTGAAACTCGGCCATGTTCTCCAACTAGTACGGGGCCTAACGTTAGGTCGTGCTCAGCATATGCCCCTAATTTTCGAGTCCAACTTTGAGCATCTGCGCTGATAGAGGAGTTTCATGACAGAGGGTGCCTATGTTTTTGAAAAGGTTGCGAATCGCTTTGGTGCTCTTGGACCTAAATTGTCTGTAGACACGAGAAAGTTGTGAATGTGTCGCGCATGGGCAATATTTGATGTAATAGTTCTTTCAATCTCTCACAATCATTTGTATCCTCTAGCAGAGAATACAAACTCGCGCTGTCATTTTAAATGTGAACTATGTTGTGCGCACTCGGAGCCAGTTTGTCTACGTACAGCCCCTTTCTCCCACAGATCTTTCATTACAATGGCTGCTGTTGAGCGCTTTTTAAACTTGTGGTGTGAGGCCACGTCATACAATTAGCTATCTTACAAAACCCAGTAGTTACGTGAAGTACTTGCTAGGAAATATTCCAGATTCTTGGTATTCCAGAGTTTTTGAATGCTTGCAATGTTCATGAAACACTGACAGCGACTACAAAAGATGTCACTGCAGGTGTACTTTTTATGCAGTACTGACACCACCCTTTCAAGTTTACTGTACCATTTCTTATGAATCTCATGTATAGAAAGATTGCTTTGAGTATGTGTTTCGCTGACAGAATTCGTCCAAAATATTTTACCTTCACATCAGTCAATTTTCACATGGAACACCGATTGACATCGACACTAGCGTGACATCAGGCTACAGTGTCATTTCCCGTGAAATCATGCACCAGCATCAGGTGTCAAAACATGCAAAATGGCCATTTGTTCGTCGCCAATGGAGCCGGGTGGCTGTAGAAACCTCACGATATCTTGTGTCTGCACATCAACTTACGGGGTTGTGATGTTGGGAGCCAGAAATACTTTTAAAACATGAAATTAATTTATCGGGGTTCACTCATACTTACCAATACATTCTCTAACCTCTTGAGGGCTTGGCCTATCATTTGGCATGAAAAAAAAAAAACTGAAAATTTCCATGTCAGTATTTCTTTAACACAATGTTCGCTATTGCAACCACTAATCTGCCTTTGCTGTCACTGTCCTTTTTTGCAGTGATCGTGTCCCGGCAGTTTGTGGAGATGAGTCGGGCGCGAGTGGAGGGCCTTCTTCTGGCATTCCCGAAGCTGCTTGGTGCCGGCCGGCAGCACACCTTTGTGGAGACTGAGAGTGTGCGCTATGTGTACCAGCCGCACGACAAGCTGTACGTGCTGCTGTTGACCACACGTGCCAGCAACATACTTGAGGTGACAATGCTGTGAAATTTTAATGGCTGGCTTTCTTTTCTCTGCTACGTTCCCCAAAGAATTGTGCACTTTGGGATGTTATTCTGTCAAACAACAGCAATCATAATCTAGCTTGATTGATTTTCCTTGCTCTAATGCTACACACCCAATGCTTTTAAAGGAAAATGATTTGAAAAAAAAAAAAGTTGTGTTATTATGTAGGTTAGGCAAATAAAGTTTTTGTTTATATATAATGTTTCATGCCAATTTTATTTATGTAATTTGTTGTTTAGTAACTTGCACAGTTTTTGTATTATTCCATGACAATCTGTAAAGTATAGTTCATCTTGGACCAAATTTTTATGCCTTTAAACTTTTCTTGTTGTGAGCCGTTAGTGACTTGTATTGCTCTGCATTAATTGTAGAATGTATTACTTGTAATATGCTTGAAGCCAAGTGCTTGGGATTAGGTGCATGTGAAAATTTCCGGAGCCCTTCATTGTGGCATCCTCCATAACTGTATCATGGTTATGGCACGTTAAAACCCAACAATTATTATTAAGAGAAATGCCAGTGGCCTTGTGTAAATAAAGTGCGGCACACTTACAGCTTTTAGTGAAGAAGTTGTTGCTGCCTCAGCATGCAATTGTGGGAAGTGACAGAGATTCGTTAGTGCGCATTACTATGCCAGTTTCTGTGCAAGCGTTTGCCTGCAGACATTGGGATAGCTGCTGTAATTCTTCGACACAAGTGTGCAGTTTTGTTTTCTGCAGAAACGAGTAGGGATGAAATATAAATGTTCATCACAATAGTTGCACCAAATTGCATCAATTTGCAAGGCCCAGCATGTATGTGTAAAAAACATCCATTAATTCACAAATGCAATAATTTCACTTTTTGAAACGAATAGCATTGTTTGACCCTGTCGTCTAACGCAGTTTAAATGCGTACAAAGGTGTTGAGCTGTGTTGTATAAAAATTTCAAAAAAAAAGAAAATGAGGAAATATGGGTCCAATCGCGACAAGATATAACTCCTTCTTGACATTCTGATCATTGCGCTTTCTCTCTTGTTATGGGTATAGGACCTGGAGACCCTACGACTGTTCTCGCGTGTGCTGCCTGAGTACTGCCGTGGCCTGGATGAGCAGGAGGTAGCGGAACAGGCATTTAACCTCATCTTTGCGTTTGACGAGATTGTGGCCCTGGGCTACCGGGAGAGCGTCAACCTGGCTCAAATCCGCACCTTCGTTGAAATGGACTCGCATGAGGAGAAGGTCTACCAGGCTGTTCGACAGGTGGGTGAAGCAATCCAATCATCAGGACGCGTGAGGTTTAACATGAGCCAGCGAGAGTTTTTATTCCTCTATTAGACACACAAAATGCAAGGCATACTTGCTTGCTTCTCTCATTACCAGCTTGTTATTTGTGTGAAGAAACATGTACATGTATGTCGTGATCAATTGTTTGTTTGTTTGTTTATTTATCGATTATTCAAGGGTGCCGATATTAGTTCGCAGCGGGTATTCAAAAAAGTAAATAGAAACAAAAAGACGGCAATGATGGTGACATTATAGAAATAGGTTGTGAACATAAGTCAAATTACAGCGAGGCCATTCATAACAAATCAAAAGCTCACAAATTCATTACAAACTTGTCTACGAAGGCCATTTCAGTCTCTGCCGGTTCGAAGGAAGAATGACTGCAGGAAAGTGGTGGGGCCAGCTCACAGTATGCCGTATTTACTTGCCTAGTAGGCGCACTTTTCTTCCAGAAAATCCGGCTCCAAGTTCGTTGTTCGCCTAATACACTGGGTAAAATTTCAGAAAATTTTATTTCTGATTGCAGCATAGACAGCTAATAATGCATACGTCGCCAAAGTCCTGACTGTACGCACTGCAGCCGAAACCACCTTCTTCATCGGCTATATTGCGCAAACGTGTTAAGCATGCAGTCTCACGTGCCCGAAAATCAAGGCAGGTGATGAGGGCTGGTGTGCATTCGAATTTCCAAAACTTTGCATTGCCAACGAAGTGAAAGCAAGAAAGAAAAGTACGAAAAGAAAGCGCATTCGTGGAAATTTGCAGACATTGTTTAGGCCACCTAAAATATCCGCATTATCAAGACCGAAATTTTGTGCATTTAGTTCGGTTTCAAGATCACACTCAGGCACTGATCCAGGAGTAGCGCGCATGATACGATGTTAAGGTTCTCGGCCAGGAAATCAGTGACTACAAAAATCTTACGAGTTTGTGCAATTCCGCTGTTGGGACTCCGGGTCCTGCCGGTCTCGTTTTCGGTAGCTGGCCCCGTCGCAGGATCCATCGTCCAACAATTCAGCGAGAAAGAAGCGCCCGAACGAACAACAGAGATTTATTTACATGTGGAGAAGTGGTCAACTGACCCAAAGAGAGAAGAGTGCGTGTGATACAAAACGTCTTCGGCATTTTATAGCGCCACGTTGTTGACACTGGGCGCCTTGTCCGCATCGTCAGCCAATACGGTGTCGCCGGCACCTCGGCCACGAGGGAGGGGAAAACACCTCTCACAACACAAGGAGTGGCACAACCCAACACGAGGTCCATATATGGTCCCGGCGCCCCAAAATGTTACCAAATATGGTCACGAACGCACAGCAGACCCCGTAGCTCTCCCGGCGAGGAGGAACCCGAATGGGGAGGTGGGGGTGGACGACACCGTCAGGTCAAGAACCGGTTCTCCCCCAAACTCTCCCTGCTTGGCTCCCCAGGGCCGGTCGTAACAGTCTCTCGCGCGAGGGGGTGAAGATCTCGATGGGCTGAGGTTTGCAGCCACTGTCCGGAGAGATCAGCGCCGGCAGTCGGTTTGGTGACGACCGTCTTTGATGAAGTAGAGAGCAACACCTGCTTCATTGAGGGCTCAACAGACGTCACATACGCACATGAAAACACAACTACTCAGCCGGTGAGCGCCGGACAATTCCGCCAAACTCCACCAGGCAATTTTCCCCTTTAACTGATATTAAAGGAAATACACAATTTATTCAAAATGTTACTCACACTGTAAGGTGACACAAAACAACAACACTGGAAGCACACCGATCCCGAAACCCTGGATAGCCGTGTCTTCAACGTTTTCAAACAAGTACACCTAAAAGAGTAAAAAAACAATCACTAGCTCTTGTCTAGGTCAGGAAAAAAAATGCCAGAGTTCTCGAGACATCCTCTCGCGTCAGGGGCATCGACTTAAGCCATCAGCGTTGCCATGGAGTACACCCTTTTTGTAACGTATTTCAAACGTATATTGTTGCAAAACGAGGCTCCAACGCAGCAGGCGGCCGTTCTTAGAGGACATGGTCTGTAGCCAGGTGAGAGGACAGTGGTCCACTTCCACAATGAACTTGCTTCCGGCAATATAACAAGCCAGTTTCTGGACTGCCCAAACCAAGCACGCACATTCCTTTTCGCTAGCGCTGTAAACCTGCTCGCGAAGGGTGAGTTTCCGGCTAACATATAGGACGGGATGCTCTTGATCCCCCTCATCCCTTTGACTAAGAACCGCCCCCATGCCTCTATCACTAGCGTCGCATTGGACTATGAAAGGCCTCGAGTAGTCCGGTGAACTAAGCACAGGTTGGCTCTTAACACTCGCTCCATCACGGAGTGAAGCTTTTCTATCGAGTTCGACTGCGGATGGTAGACGGAACTATGCAATAATTTCACGCCACACCGCCCTAGAAAGGTTGTCGTTAAGGCACTCGTGAAAATGGTGCCCTGGTCTGATTGTATCTCGGCAGGAAAGCCTACCCGGGCAAACACGGACAGAAGTGCGTTCACTACTTCCACGGAACTTAGCTCTTTTAGCGGGACCGCCTCTGGAAATTTAGTAGCTGGGCAGATTAAGGTCAGGATGTGACGGTAGCCTGAAGTTGTCTTGGGCAAAGGACCTACTGTGTCAATTACCAACCGACGAAAGGGTTCCGTGATTACGGGTACCAGCTTCATTGGAAATTTCGCCTTATCTCCCGGCTTACCCACTCGCTGACACACATCGCAAGATTTTACAAACCTCTCTACATCTTTAAAGCATCCAGGCCAGTAGTATTCCTGTAAGAGACGATTTTTCGTCTTCTTTACGCCTAAGTGGCCTGACCATGATTCTCCATGCACCAAACTAAGCAAATCCTGACGATACGCCTGAGGTACGACTACCTGGTCAAATTCTACTCCTCGCCTATCTAGATATTTTCGATAGAGTAGGCCGCTCCTCTCTTGGAATCTCACATTTCGTTTGGCGATTCCCTCTTTCGAACTGTCCTGGAATTGCTTAAGCGTTGGGTCACCCTTTTGTTCGGTTATTAATGAAGCGGGGCTAACCTGCAGCAGCCGACTGAAATTATCCGAAGTTGGCATGACACACAACTCCTTTGTAGTTCCTAGTACCTGGAATGTGTCACCCTCTGTGCTATCCTCTGTACTACCGGGAATCGGCTTGGGAGCAATGGCATTCTCTATTTGCTCGGTCAACGAGGCGTAATTGACCCCTTCCGATTCGGGAGGAGGTTCAACGTCGCCTTTAGGAATGGTTGCCTCCGCGACTACGGCTTCTGCAGCCTGTTCTCGCACAAGTCGATTTGTTTCCGTGGTGTCCAACTCGCAACCAGGCCCGTTGTCGATTTGAGGCTTGTTTGCCTCAGTGAATGTTGCTCTCGCAGCCAGCGCACGTGCCTTTGATCTAGTCAGTGCCTGCACTATGCCTTCTCCCAACGTTAGACCTTTCTCCTTCAGCATTTGATCTGACTTATTTGAAAATAAGTAGGGATACTGAGGGGGTAGATATGGCGATACCGCGGCTTCTGTTTCCAATGTTCCAAATGCGCCTTTAAGGACAACTTTAGCTACGGGAAGGCACTGACTGTTTGCTTCTACGACTTGTCTAATCCAGGCACAGTCTCCTGAATACTGTCCGGACTGAACAAAAGACGGATGAACTACGTCCATAGTGGCTGCGGAGTCTCTAAGAACCCGACACTGCTTGCCGTTCACGGTAAGGTCGTACATATAGGGCTCTAACAACTTCATGTTCTCGTCGGCTTCATTTATAGATAAAAAGGCCACCTTTTCTTTCGGGCAGTCTTTCGCGAAGTGCCTTGTTTCGTGGCAATTGAAACAAGCAGCCGGTTTTCTCGCCTCAAATTTCCTTTTGCTTGCCTCTGCCGACGCCCCATGGTTAGATGAATTGTTTTCCTCACCCTTTTGTGCGAGACTTGTCGGTTGTTTTCTAAACGGCGCCTTATTCGGCCGTAGGAATTTTTCCCTTTTAGGCTCGCTGTTTGCCCCGAGGGCACGGCTCGTAACGAATTCTTCTGCGAGCTCTGCGGCTTTTGTTACGGTGTTCACGTCCGGTCTATCCTGCACCCAGAACCTCACCTTTTCTGGTAACCTTTGATAGAATTGTTCCAGACCGATACACTCGAGCACCTTGTCATGATTCCCATATGCCTTTGCCTCTTTCAGCCACTCTCCCATGTTGGCCATTAACTTGTAAGCAAACTCCGGGTATGAATCATTGCTCTCTTTTACGGCGTTGCGAAATTTTTGTCTGAAACCTTCCGCTGACAACCTGTATTTCTTGAGAAGGCTCGACTTTACCTCACTGTACTCGTCAGCCTCCTCTTTCGTGAGGCGCGCGATTACTTCTGAGGCCTCCCCCGGAAGTAGGGACAACAAGCGTTGAGACCATGTATCCTGGCTGAAACCTTGCCTTTCACAAGTTCTCTCAAAGTTGACGAGGAACAGCCCAATGTCCTCCCCTCGCTTGTACGATCTCATTAGGTCCGTCATTTTGAACCTGGCCCACTCTGCTGTACCGGATGCCTCGCTGCCTCCTGCTCTACTATTATGGCTAATCTCTAGCTCGAGGCGCTTCATTTCAAGCTCGTGCTTTCGCATCTTATCTGCCTCGGCTTCTGCCGCTTTCCTTTCGGCCTCCGCCGCCTTTGCTTCGGCCTCGGCCGCGGCCGCCTTTCTTTCGGCCTCTGCCGCTTGCCTCTCCTGAATCTCCTCGACACATTCTGACAGCTCGTCATCCTCCGCCTCCAATGCGAGAATCGCCTCTATCAGCTCTGGCTTTCTTTGAGAGTCCGACACCTCCAGATTCAACTCCCTTGCAAGAAGCAACAACATGGACTTTCGCAGGGATTTCAGATTCATGGCTGCCTCCAGTACCGCTGTCTCTGTTCCACAAAGATTCCTGTCCTGCAACTAATTAACCTTGACGGCAACGACAGCTCTAGATACCTGCCTTGCCTTAAGTTTTCCGTTAACTTAGTCTACAAATAAAGCTTCAAAAGCTCTTACACGGAATCCTGCCCTGTCACTGTTAACCTTGACGCCACTGACAGAAAGAGCTTAACCAAGCTATCACACAATTTCTGCCTGACGCAAGTTACCTGTTAACCCAATGACCAAGACAGCCCCTCTCTACCAGCTTTTACTTAACACATAGAGTAAATGCCTGGTAAAATTTAACAGAGAAAGCCGGCACTCACCCAGTTCGCAGTCATGTCTCCGGCGTCGTGCCTCTCAGAAGTGCCGTTCGATTCCCTCTGGCAGTCGATGAGCTCGTGTCCTCCTTCTCCTGTCGTCCCGTTGTTGAACTTCGGGCTCACTCCGTCCAGTGGTCGCTTTCGGGGTTATCAGCATCCCGCCGCTGCCATCCAGTTGTTGGGACTCCGGGTCCTGCCGGTCTCGTTTTCGGTAGCTGGCCCCGTCGCAGGATCCATCGTCCAACAATTCAGCGAGAAAGAAGCGCCCGAACGAACAACAGAGATTTATTTACATGTGGAGAAGTGGTCAACTGACCCAAAGAGAGAAGAGTGCGTGTGATACAAAACGTCTTCGGCATTTTATAGCGCCACGTTGTTGACACTGGGCGCCTTGTCCGCATCGTCAGCCAATACGGTGTCGCCGGCACCTCGGCCACGAGGGAGGGGAAAACACCTCTCACAACACAAGGAGTGGCACAACCCAACACGAGGTCCATATATGGTCCCGGCGCCCCAAAATGTTACCAAATATGGTCACGAATGCACAGCAGACCCCGTAGCTCTCCCGGCGAGGAGGAACCCGAATGGGGAGGTGGGGGTGGACGACACCGTCAGGTCAAGAACCGGTTCTCCCCCAAACTCTCCCTGCTTGGCTCCCCAGGGCCGGTCGTAACACCGCGTAGTGACAACAAAGGTCAACGCTTGCATCTGAAAGATGAAAAGCCTTAGAACATGCGGACGAAGTGGCAATGCCTCGTCGATAAATGTCGAAGCTTCGTCTATAACGACGAAGCCTTTTGCGACAGGAAACTCAATGTGCATTGGACGAGGACGGGATTGCGCTTTCCATCCTTCAGAGTGCACGTGGCCGACTAGCAGCTGGAGCCACGCCTGTGCAGAAGTTACTACGACACCCAGGCCACCGCCCTTCTCGTCACTCAGCGAGCCTGCAAAGCTGGCGCAGTTTTTTTTTTATTTTATTTTTTCTCGCTTCTGTTAACGTAAAAGGGCATTAAATTGCAACTGCACTAATACGGTATAAAACTACTGACCAAGACCAAGTTTGGGGTGCACATATAATGTGCAGGAAAAAAAAAATGGATATCTCGCAACCAAACTGGGTGTGCGCCTGTTATGCGATTAAATACGGTATTACCGAGTTTAGATAGCCGGTTTGAAGAACACGATAAGCCAGTCAGCTGGCTGTCACGAGGTATGAAGTGAAAGAAATCAATGATTGAGGTAAAAGTGAGATGGAAACACGTTTTGCAGTTAAGCTGACCTTTGAACAAGTGGAAGTGGTGACATAGGCATGTGCACAAGGGGTGGGACAGGAGGGGCCTCCTAGTCACCAAAAAAAAAAATTGGGAGGTGGGCTGCTGTGACCCTTTCCTAAAGGGGTGTACTGCACATGTCTATGAATGGTGACATACAGTCAAAACCTGCTATAATAACTAAACCCCGCGAGTACGAAATCCCCACGACATCAAAATATTTCCGGATCCCCGGCGAACGTTCATAGAAGCCCATGTATTACGTATCTCGCGGCAACGAAATGTTTTTGGACAGCGATCCCGCATCAACGAATTTTCTGCCACGGTGTGGTCCTTATTTTACCCTCCCGCCAAAGGTTAACTGTCGAAAATATGCTCGTATGCGTGCTATGCACACTCAAAATTTGTAAATGTCTGCTTTTGCCACGCTAGCGTGGGTACCGCCATTTTTTTTACTTAAATCGGCGATGGGGTCTGTGTCCAGCAACATGCTTGGCCACACTACAGCAGGCGATGGCAAATGATCATGATGCGATGGCAAATAATCAGGCTATGGCAAATGATCAGGCTATGGCAAATGATCACGTGGGCTTCACCACCACCGTGCAAGCATCACGCACAGATTGCGCTTCGGCGTCACCAGACAAAAATTTGGACGAAGGCGCACTTGACGGCGAGAGTGGTGGCAGTGCAGTGCCTCTATCCCTGACCAAAGCCTGGGGGGAACTTCGAGCCATTGACATCCCAGATGAACTCACCGTTGATGCGTTCGTTCGCACCAATGATGACGTAGTCGTGTACGAGGAAGTCACCGACGAGGCCATTATCGAAAGCATGTGCGAAGCTGACGACACCGAGGACCAAGAAGAGACGCACGCAGAGAAACCCAGCCTGCGGATTGTTTCGGATGCGCTGGACACCCTTCGCTCCTTCTTTGGCGCACATGACGACGTAGAAATGGACCACTTTTTCCAGTGCAAAGGGAGAGCTTTGAAGTTGTTGCATGGCAAGGGTCGGCCAAGTAAGTTGACCGACTTCTGGCAATAAATTTTCGTTCTACTGGCCGTCTCATTCTTGTGGCAACGAAATTCTTGCGAAGACGAAATTTTTTGGTTTTCCCGGCGATTTCGTTATTGCGCGTTTCAACTGCACACGTCTATAAATGGTTACATAATCTCGCATTTCTTGTAATTCTTTCTTTAGATTAGTGCCTAGTACTTGAATGAACAGTTTGTGGAAACTTCGTACATTGCAACTTGGCAAGACTACTTAGATGTGACATACAGGCATATAAAGTTGGTAGGTTGTTATGAGAGAGCGTTATATTTCTGGTTGCACCAGTGGAGGAGAGCACTGCTTCAAGTTTCTTTTGTAAACTAGTGAAACTCGTGTTACATGTTATATAAGCAACCCACTGCTTTACAAGAATAGTACGTAGTGCAAATCAAATTCCTGCTTAAGAGCTGAATGCGTCATGATTCACGTGTCATTCTGTGCAGACACAAGAGCGTGAGGCCAAGCTGAAGATGAAAGAGAAGGCCAAGGAACTACAGCGGGCACGGCAGGAGGCGCGCAAGGGAGGTGGCGGGCGGCCCAGTGGCTTTGGAACTGGCTTTGGCTCAGGTTCAGGCTTCACACCCACGGCCGTGTCTCCGGACACACTCAGTGAACCGGCATCGCCCAAACCCTCCACCTACCTACCGCCAAGCCGCCCAACGGGTGGCAGTGGGCCCAACAAGGCCCTCAAACTGGGAAGCAAGCATCGCGAATGGGACACTTTTGCAGATCAGCTCAAGCAGGAGGGTGAAAGTGAGTGGTCTTGAAGTTGATTTATACCACGAGAGCCCTGTCATGAAACGTTACATGTGGGGTAGGTATATGAAGCAAGAAATTGAGCACAATGCTGCAAGGATGAGTGAGCTTGCTTGATTTGCAATATTGGGCTGCTGAGGTCGCTTGTTTGATTTTGCCGCAGCAGCCCTCTTCACTTACAGTAAAATGCCTAAATGCTTGTGTATTTATACTAGTGCACACTGAATTTCAGTAGTTCAAGTTAATCGATGGCACACTCTACTACTTGCCTCCGAATCGGATTGTTGTTTGGAACATAATACCTCAAAATGTTATTTCAACTTTACCACATTCAATCGCATTACTGCTAGTGTGTACTCGATTGCTAATCAGTCTAGTTGGTTGCTTTGGAAGCTTCGTAGGTCTTGCGCAGTTTCAAGAAAACAATTATTATAGAAAGAGCATTTCAGGGTTGCGGGTAGCTTGTAAAATTTTGCCTGGTGATTCAGCTGTTTCTCACATGTTCGCGCAAAGTTCAACAATAGGCTAGAGTTTTTGTCGAGTTCCCTACTTAGCATTTTGGTTGAATAGCTTTTTTCACTCCATATCAACTCTGCAACAATGTGGTCTCTTGTAGGTAAAGTTTGAGCTCTCCTATCAATTGCTTATGTGGGTTTGTGCGCAAACTATTCATGGCTTTCACAAAGATGAATGAATTTTATGAGGCTCCATAGTCACTTGTGTCAAAAAAATTAATATGCATGGCTGTAGGTATGATGTCGTGGCCCATTTCTAGCAGGCACTGTGCAACTGCTTGTTACCAAAGCCACTTATGACTAGGCGGCACATTTAGAAGCCACAATCATCTTGACAGTTTTAGATTGTAACCCGGCATCTGTAATCTCCGCCTAGCTCTTGGCTCCGTCTTAGTGTTTTGTGAGTAACGGTTGTGTGAGTTCCTGCGTCTTAGTGGTGGTTTTTTCTGAATGGCTGATGTTTTCCTGCAACAGCCATCTCAAGCCAAACGTCTGCAAAATCCCAGTCCTCTTCGGCAGCTGCCCGAAACATTCCACAGCCGGCCAATGTTGAAGCGTAAGTGCTCAACAATTTCTTTTGCACAGAAAGATATCGCACTTTCCCATTTTTCAAGAGCAACATCTTTCTCTATGTATCTCCATGGCTTTCCTTCAGAGTGATACCAGCTGGTCTCGAAAGTTTTCTAAAAGTTTGGAAATAACTTGCAGGAAATCCTAGGCACCCTCCCCCTGTTTTTTTTGGCATATGTTTGTGCTGAATTGCCTGTTGCGTACATCTCTATTCGTTACTGAAACACCAGAGTCATGGATATCCCATTTTTTATTTCAGTGAGCTGTGAAATTAACAAGGCGTTTTACAGTCTTTGGGTTCCTTTGTTATCACTTTCAAAAATGTTTCAAAGGCATACCTAGCTTAGTATTTGAGACAAGTAGCAGAAAAGCAGCCTAAAAGAAATATTTGTCTGCTAACCTTTATCTTAATCAGGATAATGCTCAGAAGGTTACACCTGTCACAGTACACCTTGCTTCAGTTAAATTATTAGCAATATGAACCCTGATATATGCCACAATTATCTTTTTTTCTTAGCATAGTGATGCAAGAACGTTGGGATTCTTTTGTTCTGCTTACAGTGTTGCAAATACAGTTTCATAGGTGCCATCCTGTTAAGCAAGAAGTGCATATCACTGCCTTGCTTATGCAGGGTCAGCCTCAACATAGAAGAAAAGGTGACCCTGACGGCACTGCGTGACGGTGGTCTGCAAAACATGGAAGTGCACGGCTTGGTGACGCTCCGCATCACAGATGAGCAGTTTGGACGCATCAAACTCATCTTTCAGAACCATGATGACAAGGGCGTCCAAATACAAGTAAGAATTGGCTCTTTAGGAAAGCAGCGCTGGATTCACGTTGTTCGAAATTTGTCTGCTGCATACAGCAGACTGTCTACCATAGTCTATAGTACCTAAACTAAGAAAGTATAAGTTGGGGGAATGAAGGGGATTTTTCGGGCCTTAGCTGTCGACCTGTCCAAGATCGTATTTCTGTCAACTACGATTATCATGTGGTCTTACTTATATTGTCGAGCAGACCATGGCTTGGATTCTAGCACTGGGGGCTCAGATTTAGCTACCGCTTAATCTCAGTTTCTGTTGTGTACTTGATTCTAACATATCGTACTAAATTCTTTTTTTTTTTTATTTTTCTAAAGAAGGAATTAGTATCAGAATCAAGTTGAGACTGACTGTTTTTCGGCAGAGGTTTATAGAGGGAAGCTGCACCTGTGTACATCTGCAGCTGAAAGTGCTCTCACTGCTACAGCGGGGTTGTATAGGTAGTATTACTGTATTTACTAGAGTGTAACGAGAGTTCTTCTCCACATTATCACTACATAAGGTCGACCCTCGCACTACAATTGAATACGGAAATAGTACTAGGCTTACTATTTTTTCTTCCTGCACTCAATGAAAAGTCACCCTTCGCGTTCAAATTGTGGTCGCGTTGCTGTCGAGTAAACATGGCAGTTACAGTGCTTTTCATTACCCAACGCTGTCCTGACAACTTGTCTCTCTTTGTCTCAGACACACCCCAACATAGACAAGGAGTTGTTCAAGAGTACGCAGCAAGTGGGCCTCAAAAACCCTGCCAAGCCGTTTCCCGTCAACTCTGACGTGGGCGTGCTGAAGTGGCGTTTCCAGACCCAGGATGAGAAGATGGTGCCACTGTCCAGTACGTGCTGTTTGTGCTTCTCAATGCGCAGCTTTCTTCACTACTTTTCCCCGCTTGGCGGGTGACGGCTGCGGTGTTGTCATAATGCTGTCAAAGTTGATGGTGCATGCCTGGCTTGTTTGTGGAAGGCTAGGAAAGCCTTTAAGATCAAAAAAAGACGAAGTGAGTTTTGCGGTGAAAGGGAGGTTGGCCTCGTGCCCTCTACTGCTGGCATGAGCACCATGAAGACGAATGATAGTGTTGCGGCTTCGCAGCTGTGTACATTTAAACATAGATATAACGGAATCGGCAAATTCCCCAAATAATTTGTTATAAAGAAGATTTGTTTATAAGCAAGTCTGGTACGAAAATTAGAAAAATAAATGCACTAATTAAACAAAAGGGGAACTGAAGGCAGAGCTCACCCAAAACTTTAGTTTAGCGGTAAAACAACTGCGTTATTATTGCCATAGCAATTATATGAACACTCTCAGCGGGATCTCACTGTCGCCACCATCTTTCGTAACAAGTCCAAATTGATAACATGCCTGCATACATCGTAACTTTTACGAGCGCTGCTGAAGTGCACGAGCGCTGCTGAAGCAAAGATCAAATGAGCCAGCCCATCTCTATATCGCCTGAAGGGCACATATAACATGCCCCACGTGTTAGAACTGCTCTCGAACGCTCCAACAGAAAGGAAGCCGGAAATCACCTGTCTTGACCAATCATGAAAAAACGCAGAGGAGGAGGTGCGGGGTTGCTCGAGCAGCAACAGTGAACTTCGATTTTTTCGGGATCGCCGGCACGCGTGCTATCTCTGTAAGTATCAGTGCGATTTCAACGCAAAGAGACTCTGTGAAAAGAGCAACTTCTCCCTGGAGCAGCCATATTTGCTTGCACCAGCATTTTGTAGGAATTTCACATATTGGATCCAAGAGTCGGCTTCCAGCCTTACTTCGTATGGCATAACAATTTTTTGCTATCGCATTCATTGCATTGCATTCAATATGCCGATTTGCTGCCAGAACTTATTGGCTAATAACGAAGGCTACGGTCCTGCGAACTCGCAGCATCGCGCCATCAGCGCCTAATCTGACATCATCTCTGTAGTGGCGACACAGTTGGCGCTGAAAACGAAGTGTGAATTACACAGTTATAGAGGAAAACTATTCGGCAAAGCGCTCTTCATATGCAGCTCCGCCCTATATCTGCGATGCTAACTAAAAGCATAACAACGCAAAGTGGCATCATCTGTATTACTTAAAGTGCAGGTTAGAGACTTCTGTAGCAGTCAAATAGTGGCACTACCAAGGCAAAATTAGTTTTGTTTTGGTTTGAAGGGAGGGAAAATGCACCCACGGGGGCAAGAACCGCGGCACCGCCGGCTCAAGGGGCACCCTCATGTTCGCCTCCCGTATACTTGCGCGCATGGAGGAAGGCGCACAGTAACGAGCGCTCACTCTCGCCTGAGAGTCGCTGGGGCCACAAGCGTGCCGCCGCCGCTTTGGCGGTAGCGGAGCAACCGCAGAAAATGCATGCTTGTGCCAAAATAACAAAATTCGGGGCGAAATTCCTAGATTGTCTGTGGTGAAAATTCATTATACAGCAAAACCTTGTTATAACAAAGTGGGGTATAACAAACTAATGGATATAACGAAGCAATTGTAATTCCCCTTCAAATTCCTATAGATGCCCATGTATCTATAACCTCGTTTTAATGAAGTGAAAATTTCCTCACAATGGATGTAACGAACCATTCTTTGTCTGCAATTAGCATTTACTGATCATTTTGGTATACGTCAATTTAATGTCTTATAGCGTGTGACGATTTATGTCTCATCACCACTGCGGGAATTTAAAACTCGCGCCTTGCTCTCCCCGGGAGCCACCTGCCAAAACACGTGTGGGAGCGAGTATCCCTGCCTCCCCTTTTCTCAGGAACGAATAAACTCGCTCGCACAGCAACTTGCGCGAGCATGGGCGTCGGCCAGCCTCCCCCTCTTTTGTAAAACTCGTTGACCCGCCCGTGCATCTGACCTCATTTTCCCCTTCAGCTTGGGGGTGGGGCAAGCGCGCTGCTGGGGCAGCGGAGATTGTGGCTTTCTTCCTTGTCGTTTGCTTTAGAAGAGCAACACCGCCTCTATGAGTTTCTGCCGCTAGACACAAGATGGGACAACGGCAGCGGCAAACATAAGTGCAAAAATATAACAATCGAGCAGAAGTCGGCAATGTTAAAAGCCGTTGAGTCTGGGGTCAAGAAAAAAAAGTGGTCGAAGATTTCGTTGGTGTCGCCAGTGGGTGCTGCGGGCGACCAGGCCCAGACGTCGTGGGACGCTCTCCTTGACCCTGGTGTTGTGCCTGACTGCAACACTTTCTGCATGTACGTTGGTGCCGATGCTGAAGCGGTGACAACCGACGAGTTGTCACTTGCGGAAATTGTGCCCAAGGTGACGGGCGTGCATGACCACAGTGGCCAATGTGTCGACACCCCGGAGGCTAATGTTGGCGAACCCGACGCCCGCGCGAGCGCTGGATGCGAAAGATCTGCTATGCCGCTTCTTTGGTGCGAGGAAGGACTCAGAATAGCTGCTGCTGCTGAAAAAAGCAGTTATCCGCTTGAGGAAGAGTCAGCAAAAGTCTATTAAGGATTATTTTTCTTTAAAGTGATCTGCCAGCTGGTGTGCCGAATTTGGCGGAAATAAAGTGCATTGTTCTTTGTTATTTTGCTATATTTTTGCCTTTCGACGGCCGTTTTTCTTTGCGCGGTGGGCTGCTGTGATATTTGTTGGTGTGTACATTCTCTCTTGCTGGCTAATTGTTGGTAGAAATGGATATTAGCAATAACAAAGTAATGGTTATAACAAAGTAATTATGACTCCCCCTTTATCTTCGGAATAACGAGGTTTGACTATAGTATAAAGGGTGTTTTTTACTGTTACTTCGCTACATAGAGGTCGCAAATGCATGTGCTCTTAGGAGTAATGGCAGGCAATAGAAAAACTTAGAATTATCGAGGAATTTGTTATATGGAGGTTCACTATAGGCAGGTTTACCTGTACATAGCACACTGTAAACCACAGAGGTCCAAGCAAGCAAAATGTTTAAGACTATGAACCAGGGGCATAGCCAGAAAATTTTTTAGGAGGTTGAAAACCACCCCTACACGTGTTTTGCATGTGTTCATATGTGTGTGTTTTTATGTGTGTGTGTACTGTATCCACATGCGAAAATTCCTAAATTATCGGGGGGGGGGGGGGGGGAGGGGATTCATATCTACTATTATTAGTAGAACATAAATGTAGAATTTTATACATTGCATGCACTGTTGATGTCGATTACCTCCTCCACTATATGCAGCACTGCTAGTTTGGTCGTTCCCTTGAGACACTCGGTAGCTACCAGGGCACTGTTGCACAGCAGCATACATTGGCCACTGCATTGTGCCTCGCCCCGAAATAGAACACCACTCAGTAATCAAGCACACAATGCCATTGCCTTCAATGTATGACTGCCACTTAATAGCCCTGTCATACTGGAGGTGGTAATATAATTAGGTTCAAATGTCACTTGGAGCAACGAATGTCATTCGATCTGTGGTGGCGCTATACAGGAGAAAAGTAATGTCATTCGTTCATGATATCGATGTCTATAATTCAGAAAAAAATGGCCGGAAACGTTTAGCAAGGTACATTTAAAGTGAAAGAAAAGTGAAGTTATTCATATTAAAAGGCATGCGGGAGGTCGCTTCGCTGAATAAGTGTGTATAAAAATTGTATATTCTATTGTATTGTAATTCACCCTGCTTCAGGGTTCGAACCCGGGACCAACACTTTTCTGGGGTAGTCGCTCTGCTAATTGATATAACCAGGAAGCTAGCGATTGCTCAGCTCTGTTAATGAATTAAGGTTTAAGTTCACTGGTTACATTGCCGTTACCAAGTGCAGTCTTCACTCGCATTTCACCTGCAAGTCGTGCTTACGAACAATTCACTTGTGCAGTCAACTGCTGGGTGTCTGAAGCTGGTGGCAACAACTGCGATGTGAACATTGAGTACGAGCTGGAGCAGGAGCAATTGGAGTTGAATAATGTGGTCATCAGCATTCCACTCAGGTAAGCAGCCTTTTCAAGAAAGGATGGTGAATTGTTGCAATGCAGTCTGTTACCCAGACCCTTAAAATTATCAAGCCACTCATATATTGATTCAGTGTACCATGACTGAAAAATTTATTCTGTAGAGTCTGGTCTAAAATTGATCAGTTTTTCTATTTTGCTGAAATATCTGACAACCCAACCTGGCTGATAATGATGTAATACGAATTATAGTCTGCATACATCGATTCGCACAACTTTGATTTACGCAGTACATAAGATCTGCCAGTTTTTGTTCCCTTCACGAGTGATGCCTACAACAGCTGAACACGACCAAACAAAATCTGCTATTACCTCTTTTCTTCCCTCCCTACACTTAAAAAGAGCTTTTTTTTTTTAATTGCCGATTTTTCAGTCTTTACTTGTGAAATCAGCACTTTAAGCATACACTAGAAATGTATTCAAAACAGTGTTGCTTATTGGAACACTTGGAAGGGCCGCTTGCCAGGCCCCATACCAAATTTTAGTTAGACCATGTAAGTTGTTGTTTGTCCGATGAGAAGCATTATGCCACAAAATTTTTTTCAATTCGTTCATCCCCGCATAGCCTTCGCAAACCAAATCTTTTCCCGACCATCTTCGGCATCCGACCAAGAGGTCACGTGCGCATGACGTGCCCGAACAAGCCCAAACCCCCGACCATGCGAGCGGCGTTGTTTTGTTGACCAGCTTATCTTTGTGGTCTACTGCCTTTTTCTGCAGGATGGTATGGAAACGCTGGCTTAGACATGCAGAATAGATGAGCACAATGAGTGCGCCAATGCGTAGGAGCGTTACTTTCGTTTTCACGGCTTTCGTCTGCTCGATGCCCTGACCGCGGGGACACGAACGCATGCGAAATGCCGGCACATTACCGTATTTTTGCGCGTATGACCCGCCCCTGCATATGATCCGCACCCCCACTTTCAGTGCACCAAGAAAGAAAAAAAAAATCCTCGCGTATTGCCCGCACATTTGATATGCAAGAAAGGCTGTACAAAAGCTACTGCTCGAATAACATAGCATATATGTAGACAGGAAAAGCTTTATTTAGCAAGCAGAATACGCTGCCTGCAAGGCCAGTCACAATTCACTCACTGTCGCTGCTCTTGCTAGAGCTATCACTTGAGCTGCAGTCCTCACTATTATGCACAAGGTCATCTTTGGTTCCATCCATGTTGTTTGTGATGCAGCATTTCTTGAAACATTTTCGCACCATCTCACCTGGAATGGCCTTCCATGCCTCGACAATCCACTTACAGAATAGGGCAATATCAGGCCTTCGGACTCGTCCTGTCGGCGTCAAATCGTAGCAGCCTTCGGCCATCCACTCGGCGTAATAGCTCTTGACATGCGCTTTGAAGGGCTTGTTAAGTGACACATCTAGAGGCTGCAACATTGTTGTCATTCCACCGGGTATAACAACTAAGTCGGTGCCATTGCGTGAAAGGCGGTCCTTCACTTCCTCAGCTGTGTGGCCGCGGATTGAGTCAAGAACGAGCATGGACCTCTTTGCGAGCATCGCACCGGGCCTCTTCTCCCATACCGTCTTGATCCAGTCTACGAAGAAGTCACTGTTCATCCACGCGTTCTCGTGTGCGCGCACCACCACACCGGCAGACAAATGAACCTTTGGTAGAGTTTTCCTTTTCAAGATGACGTACGGTCGCAGTTGCGTGCCGTCGGCGAGGGCACAAAGCAAGACTGTGATGCGCAGCTTGGTGTTCCCGCCGGTCAGCACGCTCACCGAACTGCTGCCCGTCTTCTCAATCGTTGTATCCAACGGCATTTCAAAATAAACAGGAGTTTCATCCGCATTGCCGATTTGCGAGAAAATGTAATTGTACTGCTTTCGCAAGCCAATTACATATCTCTGGTACTTAAGCAGCTTCTCCTCATAAGAAGCCGGCAAGCGTTGACATATTGTAGTCCGCCATCTGATTGATAGCCCTTGCCGCTTCATAAAGCGGTGCAGCCATCCGCGGCTCGCACGGAACTCGTGAGGTAGGCCTAGCTCCCTCGAAAGTCGCTGGCTTCCACTTGGGCCATCTCGGTTGATACGACGTGACCCCTGCTTCTCACTTCTTCGATGAACTTTACTAACTCCGCCTCCAGCTCAGGGTAGGCAATGGTCTTGGGGCCACGAAATGACCTACAGTCGCGGTGCGCGGCTTGTAGGCTCTCGTTCTTCTTTCTCCACAGTCGCACGCAGGACTCGTCCACATCGTGCCGTCTTCCCGCTTCGCGATTTCCGAATTCCTTGGCGACGGCGATGATCTTAAGCTTTTGCTGTGCTGTGAAGGCCTGCCACCATCCGCTACTCATGGTGACAGAACAGATCGACTTAGGCTTGGCGAACGGGTCGTGATGTGGAGAACTAGCGGTATCAGCGAGGTAAAGAGCGCTCACACTCGGCGACAACTTGACAGCACTACCTCTTCTAGTACACTGTAACAGCACTCTGGAAATAACAGAACCGAAATGCATGCCTGCTACCGCATCAAAAAGTAGTACATTTACTGATAATATCTCTATGGGCACTATTATATCTCATTTGCCTTGCTGAAATAAATACTGCTCTATTTATTATGGAACTTACTTTATTTATTATGGAACTTTCTTGAACTTTCTTAGACAGAACCACCTTTTCGGCAAGCCCTTTCCAAAAGTAAACATGGCGTCCGTGACGTAGGGACATGTGGAGGGTCCATGAGCGGCCGCGAACGTCTAAAAAATATACTTGTGGTGTGACAGTGAGATTTTACACTGAACAATCGAATTGTCTTTCCCCACATGTTTTTCTAAATGGTTCAGCAATGCAAGCAAGCGAAACCAAAATCGGCCGCAAGCTGCTGTGCTACTTGCGGAGCAACACGAATTTGCGGAAACCGCCTCCGTAGCCTTCGCTACACTGTTAAGGGGCTTCATAGCACAACACGCATTGCTGTGAAGCAGCACTATAGGAAAAACCCCTCGTATTCTCCGCATCTCCACTTTGCCACTGAAATTTTTCGGTTTTGGGTGCGGGTTATACGCACGAAAATATGGTAGCCCCGCATCTAGTTGCAATTCGGGGGAAAAAATGGAAAAAATATGCGCATGTTCTCTTAGTGCTTCTCATTATTTATCTCAAGTTTTATTAATCTCTTCAAGCATCAAATTACACAAAAACTATGCATGTTGTGTTAAATAGTTTTCACCATGTCACTTGCTACTGTTGGCAAGGTCAGAGCACAGTCGTCTACGTGGAGGACCAACGTCAGCGCGCCTGCGCAAGAAAGGGGCAGCAGTGTTCATGTTGAAATTTGACCCAGTTCCGCGACGCATAGCATTGCAAATTTTTACAGATGTGATCGTGAGCCTGCCATCTACGCATTCGGCTTGCCAGCTCAAAATTGTCAAACCTGGTGAATGGCTCTTTAAGAAAAAAATTATATTACATAAGTACAGAAGAAATTGGGCTCCCTGCATTGCTTGCAGTAATTTTTTTTTTCTTGTTGTGTTGAAATATGAAACGTTAATGATGGTATAACAGCACTATCTGCGCATGAGAAAGGGAACTAATATGCATGGGCTTGCTGCTATCATGATCTCTTTGGTAAGAAAAATTGAAAACTGTGGATGTGTCAAGCTAGTCAGTGGGAGAACAGAGTTAAAAGAGAAACTAAAGAGAGAATGAATGAGTGAATAAACTTTATTTGAAGTCCGGCAGTTTCCTTTGGGTGAGGTAGGGGAAGAGGGTATTAACCCCTGTCTCTTCCCACGAAAAAAAAAGAAATGATTTCAGAGTCCAAGCTGACCTAGCATTTCGCTGTAGTGTCCGTTTGAAGGAGGTTTTGTCTTTCAAAGTGCGATGTTGTCAGAAACGTCGCACATAGGTCATGCAGTATGAAGATTCACCTGTCTTCGGCAACCCTTGCAGCAGCCACGGCAGTGGATCAGTGGTGGTAAACGAGTGCGACGGCGACTACCACCACGACAGCAGACGAGGCGTGCTGGAGTGGCAGCTGCCGTTGATCGACGTCTCCAACAAATCTGGCAGCATGGAATTCTCGGCTCCAGGCCGCCCCAACGACTTCTACCCTGTTCAAGTTCAGTTTGTCTCCAAGACACTCTACTGTGACATGCGAGTACGTGGTTTTAATAATGAAGTTATTTAAGGTCGTGACGACCCTAAACTGTTTATAATGATGGCTTCAGTTGAAACACATCCTCAATTATAACAACATAGTGTAGTAAAGATGGGCATTCATAGATTAAAAAGGCAGGCCAGGGAAACACAGACATTATTTTGCTCCACAAGAAGGTAAAGCACCTCAGCACGAAAACTGGTGCAGTGAAAACTCGTTAATACACAACTGCCAAGCATGACGACATAACTAAGCGCTAAACATATTACGCATTAACCACCAGATTTAAGTTTGCACCTCCTGATGTGCACCATCTCCGTCAATAAAAGAGTAACTACTGTACCAAAGCAAACATTGCCTAAATGCCAATCACAAAGCCATTTCTTTTTTCCAAAGCACAGAAAAAATTCTGTCTGTCACTCTCGCACAACCATCCGATAGCACTTGGTGCCGATGCTAAGGAGTATTTTGAAATTACATGCGGGTTCCAAAATATGCAGCGTGGCGGAGTGACAGAATGCACATAATCGGCTGCCCATGACACATGTGTTCCGCAGTCTGCTTCTAAGCGAAAACTGGCACATATTTTCGAAACGCGGTATGGTCGCAGAAAGCCAAATCGTCTAATGGCTAGTTGCGTGCAGCGCTTCGTTTACTCGGCGCACACTGTGACTGCCAGTCCGCTTGCTGTAGAATACGCCCATTCCTTTTCAGACAGTGCACAGATGTAGCGAGTAGCCTGTTGCGTTAACGCGGCGATGACGAGCTTTCTACAAGCGATGCGCACTTTGCAATGCTCTAGCAGTCCTGGCAGCATACAGGCACGTTTAAGCTGACGGTTAGTAAAAGCATGCAGTATGGTTACAATAGTGCTACGCTTGCTGTACAATGCGCTTGATAGCCTCAATACTAAAAGGTTTCTTGGTGCCTCCGACCCGGATTGCAAAACTTAGTGACAGTGAGCTACTTGCGTTGCCCCGCCGCGGTGGTCTAGTGGCTAAGGTACTCGGCTGCTGACCCGCAGGGCGCGGGTTCGAATCCCGGCTGCGGGGGCTGCATTTCCGATGGAGGCGGAAATGTTGTAGGCCCGTGTACTCAGATTTGGGTGCACGTTAAAGAACCCCAGGTGGTCTAAATTTCCGGAGCCCTCCACTACGGCGTCTCTCATAATCATATAGTGGTTTTGGGACGTTAAACCCCACATATCAATCAAATCATGAGCTACTTGCGTTTGTGTAAAGTGGCGTATTTGAACACGGTCCCGCACAATGAGGCCGCAGTGAACGCATCAACCCAGCGCGTCCATGTAGTCGCCTATAATGCAGTAGGCTCAAAGCAACGCAACGCCACATGCATGCCTGAGCAGATAGTTGGGGATGTGATAAGGCTTGTCATTGGTGGTAAGTCATACCAGCGCATTTGTCGGTGGTTGCCACCTCGACTTCCTTTTTCCCTATGGTTATGAGCAAAGGCATCGCCTCGATTGTGCAAAACTCGGAATACTTGAACAGGTGATCTTCGCACATATCAGAGTGACTGAAAACCATTTGTAACACATTGTGGCGTCCGCAAGTTCAGCAGCACAGTAACTTTTCACAGCACAAAATGTTATCACGGTATGCAGTTGGCACGCACTAACTGTAAGCATAACAACAATCACTGCAGCTCAAGTGGTACACGAATGCATTAAGTCTCTATGAGACTCATTCAGGGAGTCGTCGCAACTATGTTTTAACCGTCATTGTTTGAAGGTGGGTACGTACTAAGGAGGTATGACTGTTTTTTTGGAGTCCACTGGCATCCATGGTCTGTGTGCCTGACCTTTAAAACTGCGAATTCCTGCTATTAAACATTGTTTTTTTTTTTTATGGAACAAGAGAATTACTGGCACCTGAATTGCATTTGTATGGTTTTCTATCTGTGCAGGTCGTCAACGTAGTGTCTGTGGATGATGAGTCGCCTGTGAAGCACTCGCTCAACACGTACCTCATAGTGGACAAGTATGAGGTCATTTAAGGGACCTACGAATCACCATGAGGCAATGTTTGAGAAGAAACAAAAGAGCAGTACGTTTGCTGCAGATTTCAGAGTATCAGCAACATGTTCAAGAGGGCCACTGCATTTTTTTTGTCTTGGTTATTTTGTTTGCTTCATCTACCAAACATGTTAGTTAATGTGGCTAAAGAAATAAACTTTATTTTGACCCTCCAAAGAGAGTACCTTTTCGTACGTTTGACGCTTTGACGTAAACGTAGCTTTCACACCAATTCCAGGAATGCAGTGTTCTCTTCACTTTAAAAGAAATTGATTTCTTTTCTAAGGCCATCAGTGCTCTAAGGCACATTGAAAAGCCGCTATAAACATAGGTAGTATAGTATACATGACCAAGACAAGTTCACTTGTCGAAACGGCACCAGTGACACATGCACAATATTCATCATTGCACAGTGATTTAATACAAAATAAATGCAGAAATATTCAAAATTGTAGTGATAGAGGTGGGAGAGTGGTTGTGTCATATCGTGATCTTCGAATCGAATGACTTAAAAAATTGGGCGCAGCTCTTTGACAGTGATTAGCACAACATAAGTCAGTTTCACCCACCAGAGATATAATTTTTCAGGAGCCATTCAACTATAAAAAAGCCTGTCAAATAACGGTAAGTTAATTTTTATTCTGATTGAGGAGTGGTGCATAAGCTGGCTAGCCAGCTTTATAATGGTCAAAATAACTGCGAGTGAGGATTGAAGTTCTAGGAGGTGGAAGTTTAAAAAATTTTTGAATTCATGATGGGACTCGCAGCAAGTAGTGCAAACGATGAAAAGTACAATCTTTTAGTACAACCCAGTCAATGGCCGTGGAAACGTCGCAACTTTATCGACTCGATGGAGTGGGCGCCCTGCTACACAGCACTTTTGAATGGCTCTTGAATGGTTCAGGCGTTTCTTGCAAAAATGTGTGGCGCTGCAGGTGCATTTTTTTTCGTATTCTTAAATAAGGTAAATCCACTTAAAAGCACAAATATATCTGTTGTTTTTGTAAGCATTTATTCGTAATTACGAAGATATATTTAGTTTACAAGTTAACAAGCTCTATGGTAGTGAAACTGAGCGAGTGATGTGTGGCAAGATGGCGCGATGAAGACAAGCAGCACATTGCTATTGTTATGAGTTTGTGCAGTTTACACATTTATAGTGGAAAAAATACTCTGTCATTACATCATTCACACATATATATACTGTTTTTAAAGCATACTGACAATTTTTTTTATTCTTGAGTACAAACACTGCGAACGAGAGGGCACGTTGGAGCTATTCCCGCTTTTATCGCTCAATGGGCCGTCGAAGTTTTGGTAGAGTTGTTGCATGCTCTTCGCTGACTCGGTAGTTCATTGACTCTATGGTGCTCAAAACCCCCCGTGTAGCAGATCATGCTTGAACATTGGGTCGATAGGCTATGGGTTGGAAGATCATGCACTGCGTATTACGTGGGGTCTGTGATGGCAATCTTTGCACATTCGGTCAGATGAACGCAGGAGGGAAAGACAGAGTAAACAGAAATGTGTGTTTGTCCGATCGAATGCGCAAAGATTGCCATCACGAATGCGCAAAGATTGCCATCACGAATGCGAAAAGATTGACATCACGAATGCACAAAGATTTCTATCACAGATATGCTCATATTCACCCTTTAAGAAGTTCTAAAATCTATCTAATGTTGGTATAGGTGCCAATAGCATTGATCTTTGGGCAGGGATCTTGTTTGTTTTCACGTATTTGGGTTTTGGACACAAATATTGTTAACAATGCTCGGCAAAAACTTCGCTGCACTGTTTTGGGGAGCTTTGCGATTGTTGTAAATCACTTTGTTAAGGTTGCACGCAGGACTCGAATAACCAAATTCAAGAACTTAGGCAAGCATCTACGATAGCACCGGAAATTTTGGTGGCTATTGTATAGAAGACGACGTGCTCTATTGATAATCACATTATCGAAGGGCGATGCCCTGTCCACCATGATAAGCGTGCCACGTAAATCTCTTGTACCTTGAATTTTAATTTTTCTGGGCACAAGCTCGCCCAAATAAGTAGTTTGGTCCTGAAAAGGTGAAATTGTGCTTTCATCCACGTCATCACCTTATGAGAATATTTTTGTGAGTCATCACCATGTCCGAACAGAATATTGTTTAAAACTAATGCCAAGGAGCAAATTTTTTAGGGAGAGCCTGTTTGTTCCTGTTATCCCTACAGAATGGGCCCGCTGACATTATAGGATATTCCTCATTTCATTTATTAACCGTGGTCTGAGAATGATTTAATAAATGTGGAAGGATAGGTTTCTTAGGAGGTACCTGCAATTCAGTGAGCCCTATGCAGAGTCATGCACACGTTTGTCCAGTGGAAGGAGGGAGGGGCAAGGTTTATCGTAGCTCTCTCACAACGGCCTGTGTTTAGTCCCCGGCTTTCAAGGAGAAAGTGAAAAATCCTTGAAATGCAACATAACGAACCCTTGGCCACAAGTGTAGCGAAAAGCTTGCCTCGTCAAAACCTTGCAAGTTTATTATTAGCAGGACAGGTCTGAGTAAATAGTAAAGGTGTGCGGCAGACTTGGCATCCATTTGACAATGGCCTGTATATGCGCTACCCCCACCGCACGTGGCGAGACACCTGCCCCACACAGGCGGAAAGCAAAAGAGCATCGCCGATTCGCTCTTTCAACCTTCGCTTGCGTGCGGCAGGTGTCTCGCAATGTGCGGTGTGGCTGTGCGAGTAGCGCGTGTAGAGGTGCTTAGGAGCCTAGGAGGTGCTGTCGCCCTCCCTGCATGTCCCCCCAGTCTATGTGCAGGTCGTCTCGAATCTAATGTGACTGGTTTTGGCGGGTCCATTCTAAGAATGGCAACCCTCTCGCTGCCTGGGAATGAAGGTGTTAACAGTGTAAAGATAAGAAGGTTGGAGTTTTCTTTTTGCCTCACTGAAGTTCTAGTAAGTACGGAGCATAACATAACGTGGTATGATTACCAGCAGAAACACAGGACCACGCAAGACTTGAATTGTCACTTGTCGTGGGCATATGTGCATCTGTTAACCACATGTTCCCTTAAAGCCAGTTATCACTATTCGTGGCGTTCAAAGCTTTTACTTCATTGATCGCTTGTGTATATAATTATGCTCATCATCTGAAGCTGATTAAGAATGTCTTTGTGTACTAGGCTCTATTAGACTAGACTGCGAGTATTTGGGCTTCTCTGCCAACTTCGACAAGACGAAATATTTTACACATGTGCGAGTTTCCTCTGAACTGTAAGGTGTGCGTCAGCTATGCGCTGAAGCCAACCCCCCCCCCACCCCCCCTTTTTTTTTCGATGTAGTAAATTTGTAATACTAACTACTGTTGATGCTTAGTCCAAGATACAATTTGTGACTGTAAGTGGTGATGTATTAAGCATGAGAGTTAGTTCAGAATTTGGAATTTCACAATGGATATGCAGCAAGCTTTAGTTTGAATAAAATTCCATTAGGTATTTTTAATTTCGCTACAGAATCAGGCAGAATTCGGGGCCAGTCATGCACTTCGCAAAGCTTGTGGCAGGGTTTTCTTCCTGAACGCCACTTAAAAATACCATGTATGAAAACTTAAAAAAGAGAACTTTTTTTCTGAGGATTCCGATAAATTGTTTCATTCATATCACTGCGTGTTTTGGAAGTGACAGGGTTGTACATTTTCTCTGCGATCCCATCGGGTTGTGGTGATCACATGTAAACATTCATAGAGTGCAAGCTTCTATCCATGTTAGGATACATTAAAAAGGCTGAGTAGCCTCAATTAAGGCTGCAGTGACAGCTTCTTTTCCTCACCTGCTTATCCTGTTGATGCTGAGCTCAATAGATGGCTATGCAGGTTGCAGTACACTTTGACATGTTTTGCATTGTTCGACCAAGTATGTTTCCTAGGTTCAGGAATCTATAAGGTTGCACGGCGGGCTTGTTGGTTATCCATAGTATCTGATATATTATAGCACATCCAGGATGAGACAGAGCAGAAGGATCATAAAACAAACAGTTGGCTTGTTACGCACCGTTTTAGGGTATGCGTATACTGTTGATTCTCAAAATAAACAGCATTGTTGAAAGTTTGCATTGTATGTTATGTTTCATCTGCTCTGTCCCGTCCTGGATGCTATAGGTAGGTCGGACTGGGACACACGTTGGCGATCAGTCAGTCAAGAATTTTATTGAAAGGTCCCGAGGAGTTTAAGCCACCAGGGTGTCCACGAGGGACATCCTTTCAGGTAGGCGACGCCTGAGCAGGGCCGGGAACATGGTGGTGTTCCGCCAGTTCTTGGGCCGTCTGGACTGCCTTTAATTAGTGTTGGAGCTTCGGGCTCCTGAGTGCCTCTTCTTAGTCGGACTCACTGTTGAGAGGTCCCTGAGGTAACAAGGGACATTGCCGGAGCATGAGTGCGAGTGAGCAGTACACTTCTGTGCGGTCAGGGAATTGTGAATTTATATCAGAGTTGTAATGGCTGAGTCGACCCCGTGATGGGTACGATCTTGTTTGTTGCATGTGAAACGCTACCTCTTGCGCACATTCGAGCCTTGCATCTGGTAAAGGGTATTGGTTTCTGTCAATTCGGTAGTGAGACGTAATTTCCTGGAAGGTGAGTAAAGGGTCATTACACTGCACACGTCTGGGCCCAGCTCTGCGGTGGCTGATAGATAGTTGCGGCAGGCTATAATTCTCGGTGATAAACTATTTCGTTGAGGCGATGCAGTTTCTTTTTTTTTCGACGTAAGCGGAAATGTGTTATCTGGGATGGTTTACACCACACCATTTACAATATTTCAAACTGAGTGGTGTCGCTAGAAAGACCTACTATAAAGTCATTCAACTAATAATGGCAGAAGCCATGCAATTTTATTGATATTACCTAGATGACAATGTCGTAAATCTATGTCGCCATGGCGTGCATTGGAGTAACAATTGCACCGAGCTGTGAAACGGTATATTGTTGCCACAAACTTTTTAGTTACACGACACATGTCATCATTATCGCATACCAAAAAGATTGTTATAACAAGAGAACAAAAGAAAGTAAAAATTTTGTGAAGCAGTGTTGGAGTTAAACAAACTGATTAGACTGAACATGAATTCCCTTGAACACTTAAACATTACATTAGCTTTTTTTTATTATTCCTCGAATGGACACACAACAAAAGCAATTCACATTCCGACAGCTACCAATGGCGAGACAGATATATAACACTGACAAATTCCGACTCGAAGCTTCAGTGAATCATGAAGGACAAGCAGGAACAGGCATGAAATGTGGAACAGCAGCCCCAAGAATTTAAAAGGTTCAAGTTGTTTACGCCATGTGAGAGAAAAAAAAAAGGGGGGGAGTCATTTCTCTCTTTTTGCCATGTAGGTACACAGGGCTTTTTAAGAAATGAGTCCGAGAATCTTCAAAGTTGCTAAAATGCGATTATTTCACGCCGTCTTCATACATCTGTAGTGGCAGGCATTTCAAGATGAGTAGAGCCGTTCTTCTTTAGAATAATTACAAAAATTTTGTTTCTTATATAAATGCTTTAATTAGTAGAAACAATCGGTCCTGTCAAATGGGAAAGTTGCAGTCGTTCTTGCAAAGAGCTTGTTGCCGCTTTCAAATTTTGCTAACTCTTCCACTGGCAATTGTGGCGACTGATTCATTATTCCGAGACGTCCGAATTGAGTAAGTGCCGTTATATCAATCGTCGATCGACTTTGCTTCGTGGTAGCCGGATTCGTTTGCGATTAGAGCACGTACGGCGTATGTGCGTTTACAAAGGAGAACTACCATCACTCCAATTTGCTGTCGTGAACCGCCGTCGTTCTGTTTTGGCTTCACCGGTGAATTCGGTTGAATTTCATTGCTGCGCAATATATACCGGAGACAGAATTTGCGAAATCTCAAAGTGACCACGGCCTCTTCGCAGAAAAAAGATAAATACTCTCATTTGACCCTGCTACCTAGATGTCAGCGCTAAGTAAAAAGTTTGTTAACCATGTTAATTTCATTACCGTCCCGACCGATTACTTCATCTAGTCATGTTAAAATGTCTATCGCTACTGCAAAAGTTGTACGAAAGCAGCGAGCAAAGATTCCATTGCAATTTATTGATGCCTCTCGGATGTTTCTAGAAGCACCCTGTATACACTTCAGATTTATAGCTGCCCGATCCGTCCACGAGAACGCTCAGACAACCCCTATAGCTTTGTCGAAAACCGTATTTCCTTCGCTCGTGCACTGATGCCGGATACTTGGCTGAGCGACCCCAGGGTCGGGAACCGCCGTCTACGTAAATTTCACGTATCGAGGAAGCTTCAATTAAAATCCATCGGACCTCTCCCACCGGGATGCACCTTTACTGCGCAGCCTGTGGTTAGGGGTAGCTTTCACGTAGGCGTACTTTCTTCGCTTAGGAATGGCAGATACCTCCAGATTCGACTCGTGTGATAGTGACGAGACAGTAGAACATCTATTGGGTTCCTGTGGCGGATCCAAAGGGGGGGGGGGGCAGTAGGGGCGATAGCGCCCTCCCCCAAAGCCTGTGTCAGCACCCCCCCCCCCCCTCACTTCAGTGCTTCTTGTAGTCCACCTCCTATCAGGGGCGGCGCCAGGGGGGGCAAGGGTGGTCTGGAGCCCCCCCAAAATTCTCGCCTGCCCCCCCTATGCCCACCCAAGTGCCCGGAAGCATATATTGAAAACCTAGTAGGAGCAGAGCTAGCTTGCCCCCCCGGAGGAACCCACTTTTCGTGGTTGCCCCCCCCCCCCCCCCCCAGTAAAAACATCCTGGCGTCACCCCTGCAGGCTCCTATCAGCAATTATGACAAGTGAGTGGAACCACTGTGAGCACACTTAAACAGTATTTATGCTATGAAGTGGTTTTTCTGCTAGTAAAAACAAAAAGTCATGACTATGCCTCCCTCTCCAATGTTAATGCAGGCGACCGCCCCGATCCGCCCCTAGCTGTTAGGTTCCTGTGATCGCATGTGCGAGCGAACGCTACGTGCTACGCGAAATGCTACACAAACGAGATGATATAACTCTCCGAAGATCCTCGAATCAAGGTTCTACGTGTCGCAGGCCAGCAAAGCAATGAGGGCATTGCTGGGTTTTACAGCGAAAGCTGTTATGACGTCACAACGCTGGTCACGTGCGGCTCTGTAGTTGTAAATATCAAAACACCAAGTAAATAACAAAACGGCAAGGACACGAGGGGATTCGAACCCACTACCCCGGCGTGCCAGCCCAGTATTCTACCACTAAGCCACACCGGCTTTTTTCTTCATTACCTGGCTTTGGTAATCAACATCACACGCAGTATAAAATCACACGTACAAAGTACGCGTGGTGACTGTTTAGTCAGCCAACGTTGTGCTGGTATGGTCGAGTTAAAATCGGGTAAAGTAACAAATGCAGCTCTACCGTCGAGAGCCAGTCTAGTGGTTCTGGCGCGGCTTTATGAATTAAAACGTGGCACATGGTTTGACCCTACAAAAACCTCGCAGAATCCCATTGCGGCAGCCACATGTATAATTACATTCGTTTCTTTCTGCGTGGTAGGATAGGGCCACACCGTTCGGACACGATTCGCTTCGTGGCACTCCTCTATAGGATCAGTTCTGTCCCCCATTCTGTTTAATGTAGCCCTGGAAAGACTACCACAGCAGCTCGATCAGATCCCCAATGTCGCCCATGCAATTCACGCCGACGACATAATGATTTGGGCGACGCGAGGGTCAGACGGGGCGATTCAGGATCGCATAGAGCAGGCAACTATTGTTACCGCCTACGCACGACAGTGCAGCTTGACCTGTTCCCCTCAAAAGTCCGAGCTTGTTATTATCCGGGCGCGCAGCATCATGCCGCGGCACCCCAGATAGTTGTGCACGGGGATGGCGTTGCCGTCCCTGAGGCGGAGCGTGCTCGCCTACCATACGGCTTGCACGTTCAAGCAAACAGAAGAACGGACTAAACTGTCTCTCTTTTGTCCCGACAAAGCGAACAGATTTTCGCCATAATACGACGGATATTATGACATCAAAGGAACAACAGGCGCTCGGGACTGCGAGAACGTGATCTGCTGCAGCTGGTGCAGGCCTGTGCAATCGGTCGTATCACGTACCCTCTCCCGTTCCACAAAGTTACCCATACGGAGCAGACGCGGGTCGACATAATGCTGCGAAAAGCGACCAAGTTTGTTCACGGCCTCCCACACTACACTGCCACGACACGTCTACTAGCCATAGGGACCCATAACACACTCTGTGAACTATTGGAAGCTCAGTAAATTAGACGCCTTTTACTCACACCCACTGGGCGACACGTACATGCTATCGCGACTGAGATACCCATTCTTGCACAATCACAATGAAGACACCGCCATCGGTGTCCCACCTAGGGTACACAGAACCTTGAAGGTACACCCGCTGTCCCAGAACATGAGCCCCGAGCATGATGCGGGATGCTGGCGCGCATGTGTTGGGTATCTTGTGTGCATGATCAGTGACATCCCTGAAGCTAACACATTATACACCGATTCTGAACGATGTCGCAACGGGTATTCCGCGGTAGTGTTGGGTGGCAACGAAACACTACTTACGGCTGCCTCTTTGCAGAGTTCTACTCTGCAGGCGGCGAAGTCCTTGGTGCGGCGCTTGCTCTCCGACCGCTCTTGATATTCCTGGGGAGTTTTACATATTAACCGAATCACAACGTGCAGGCTGAGTCATTATTATGGTGCGCGGCCTTTCCAAGGTGACCCGCCACAGCCTACTCAATTAAGGCAACAAACATCGACACATCCAGCCCACAACGTATCCACTTGATCTGGACTTCTGGTCACGCCTCCCTGCCGGACAATGCTCGTGCTCACGTAATCGCTCGAGAACTTACCCACCCAGCCGCCCGGCATGGCGAAGCCAAAAGTTAACGTCAAGTGGGCCCTCCTCTCACGTACCGGGACATATTGGCATATTACACGAGAGTTAGGCGCACCAGACACCCGCCATCACCATCGTTCTCGCGAGAGGAAGAGGTGGCACTCCGCCAACTCCAAACGCATGCGTGCCCCAGCTTCCCATGCATAAATTCTACACTGACCGCTACGCAGACTCTTGCGCGGGCTCTGGTAGCTCCCCAACAGTATTCCATGTCACGGTGGAGTGCACCACAAAAATATTTCCTCCCCTTCCCGCTATCATGTGCCCCTTCCGCACCAAAGAGCTGTGAATTAAACGATTCCTTCTGCGCCGGGCCTCCCTAAGTCCGCCAGGCCTCGGTTCAATAGGCCCGGTTGGTCGCCGAGATCATCATAGGGAACCAGTACTAGGGTTCCCTCCCACATATTTTGGTTATATATACTTAATAAAATTATCCCCTCTCTCTCTTTCTCTCTCTCTTCGTCACCATCGACAAGTTTCCTGCACCGCCAGCACATCTATATCGTGTTCCGTTAAAAGTCTGTAAAGCTGGCCTTGTTTTCTTTTTCCCGCCAGTCTTCTAACATTCACGGTAGGAATTTTTAACGAACATGCAGAAGCCATTTTTACGAAATAAAAAATTGGCCACGTATCTGCATGTTTCACTGCAAACGTCGTCGAAAGACGATAGTCTTGCATGCGGAGAGTGAACAAAATGTATATTTGATGTTCTGCGCGAGAAAATCGGTGAATTGTATTCTGCAAGCGCTGCGTTGAGAGTCTCGATCCGTGCAGCGAAGGCAAACGAGCGCATCGAGGCACGTTAGACACGAGCGCCATCTGGCAGTTATCTTCGAAAACGAAGGAATGCGTGCGCGCCCACGGACAAAGATGCGCGCCTGTCTCGGGGGCGACAAGGTGTAGAACGCAAAGCGATGGGCAGGTGCCACCACCCTGTCGTCATAGCAAAGCCTTGGAAACACTTGCCTTTTTGAGCATCGCGTTGCACTGTCAGCGCAGAGTGGTAAAGGCTATGGTCTTAAGAATTACTTGTGGTTGCCTTTTCTAGTAAAAAGGCACACATGCAAAACATCGAGGTGATGTTATAGTGCCTCAGATATGCGCAATAATTCCTTCTTTATTGACAATCGCACAAGTATGAACGCTAAACCTGGAGAAATATTGGTGGGTGCTGCGGATGAGGTTGGACGTTTGAGTTATCGTTTGGTGCCGTTAGGAAGATTGTTGCGTCAAACAGACAGACAGACCGACAGACCAAAATTTGGGCATCGAAGGTCCCCAAGAAAGACTATCGTCTTTAAAAAGAGACCAGCAGCATGGTGCTTACCTCTCACGTCTAGCACGTGGCTAGACGATGCCATCGCCAGTAGAATCATCCGGCGCAAGTACTTGAACTTGTCCAACAAACTCGGCGTTACCGCCTCGACTGTCAGCCGGAACGTTGGGACGTGGTATAATGGATAACCACCGTACTTGAGCCGTCTTTGCCGAGCTTTCTTCGACGCCAGGCGCCATGGCTTGGGTACCGTCATTGCTGACCTGGGGGTGTGGGTGCTTCGGCACCGTGATGGCACTGGTAGGCATGGGGGCGCCCCCTTTTTTCAGTGCCTCATCCGGGATCTTGGGATCACCGACCTTAGAGGTGTTGGCCGGCTGTCCTTGGCTTTCTATAGTCGCGCTGGTTGGACCAGCCTAGTCCCTCAGCATGCCCTCAGGCGCTAGGTCGACACTTTTGCTGGTGTAGCCTATTGACGACGCCGTATACCGGACCTGGGATGCCTCCACGTTTTCCTTCGACCCGGATGCACTTTCTCCAGAATGGTTGAGCGTTGGGCCCTCCCCTTTCAGGCCGTCACCATTGGAAGGCATTATCGCCTCCGTTAAACCAACCCGCTTTCCAGCCTCGCCCGTTTTCCTCGCGGCATCCTCAGCTTCGGGGACGTTCATCAGTTCATCATGCTCGTACATGAGGAACTCATGAACGCAATTGATGACGCAATCCACGTTTACGTGTCCATAGCGCCGGCACTAGGAACACCGGGGAACCCTGCACTCTCGTCGCACGTGTCTCGTACCATGGCAGCGCAAGCATAGCGTGGCCGGTCCAGTCACCACCACGAGTGCCAGCTCACCTGTGACTCGAACTTGGTGGGGCAAGTCGTCCACTTTGACTCCTGGCTCTGACTCCAGCAGCGCAGTACTCGTGGTAGAGTCCTTTTCCTGATTGCCTTGAACACGCCAACGTTCGCGCATCACTTCGGTGACGCTCCCCAACGCAGCAAAAGCCGTCCGAATGTATTATCTTGGACGCCCTACTGCATCCAATGCAGGCGAAGCTTGACCTGCTGGTCCTCGGGGTCGAATATGACACACCGGCAGCCTTTCAACATCAACTCCTTCAAGGTAGCCAATTTTTTAGTCGCTTCGTCGGTGTTCAAAGTCACTGCCCACACGTGTTTGATTTGGTACGCCTCTAACGCGACGACGTCGGGGAGCAGACCAACCGTTGTGAGGGCTTCCCGAAAGTCTTTGATTTTGTAGAGCCGCTCACGCACATCTCCGTGTAAAAACTACGTGTTCAGAACAACATGGCCAGTGGGCAAAGTATGTCAACGATCTCGTAATCCTTATCACCTTCGGCAGCGATCCTGTTTCCGCGGCCGGCAAGAGCCGCTATCGCCGCTCCATCGGAGCCTATCATCCTACGTCCGTTCGCTTGCACGACCGGAACAAGAATGACTGAGCCACACCACAGACGTCGGGAAAGGAATCGCGATAATATGAGTAACAGAACATCAAAGGAACAACTAGGTGTCACACAATGCGAATTGCGTAACGAGTGGGTCGTCCAATGCTCCAATCCATTACAAAAAATTGTTCTTGATCACCTATTCTTTCTTTGTTTGTTTTTGTTTGTTTGCCTACAATATATGGTAAGTACCGACTTTGGGGGATTGGCCAAGATTGCGACGTTGAGATTAGTAAATGTTTTAGGAATGATAGGTGATTTGAAAAAAGAAAGAAATGAAAATGCAATATTACGTGATGCGTTAAATTTACACTACCAGTATCATGCTTTTGAGCCAGACTGCCGTATAAACCTGATGGGAACGCTTTTGAAGCACTCAGTTAGGTTTCACCTTGTAAGATAGATTTGTGGGGTTTAACGTCCCGAAACCACCATATGATTATGAGAGACGCCGTAGTGGAGGGCTCCGGAAATTTTGACCACCTGGGGTTTTTTAACGTGCATGTTTCACTTTGTTGAAACGACCAAGAATTTTAAATGCTAGACTAAAATGGCACTCGTTCAGTAGCTATAATGAAAATGCACATGGCATCAAAGGCATGCCTGTGGCAGTATCTCAAGCCCGAGGCACATGAGCTTAAATCATTTTCCCCCAGTACGGTAAGCATATTTTTGAAAGAGGAGTAATGAGAAGTCAAGTTCTAATACGCGAATACATCTGACATGACTAAAAGTAATGTTGAATATTTTCTAGTTCTCCGCAGAATTGGCACAGGCTGATATCGTCAGACCAGCCCTGTGCAAGTATACGTTAATGGGGAGATACGGCATCGACCATCACTGATTGTCATGATTTGCTCCACTTCAACTTCCATGGAAATTTTAACCCATTTGTGGCACGTGCCCACTTCAGGCATAATTCTTCATCGTCGTCAGTCACCGCATAAAAAAATTTGCACAAAATTCCTTGCAGGTGTGTAGCGGATACTAGGCTTCTCCGAAGAATGACGAATGATAGCATAGCGAATGCCAGCTTACGACACAATTATGATTATGGTGAAGTGGGTACCAAGCAAGTGTGCTTTTAGTAGTTACCCAGACAGTGCTTAGTAAATGCTCTGAAAGTCTGCTTCTCCAGCATTTGCTGTGACTGTGCTGCGCACCTTTTGTTTTGTTTTTAAGTATACCGGACAATCGCAAATCTACCCTGATGGTGCTGTCTTACCTCTCCTCTCTGTTATTTTACCCCATCTGTTCCACCAGTGCAGTATCTGAAACACATCTGGTTGACTTCTCTGCCGTTCATTTCTTCCCATCCTCCTCCTTTGGCTGTTCTTAAAGAATCAAGATAGCACCTCTCGAACAGTCACGCGTCCCGCGACTTTCGAAGCGAGAGTGAAAGCCTCTCTTTACTTTTCATACTATCCTTTCACCTACTAAAGACACCCAACTCCTATAGACTATAGAGTTGAGTGGATAGAGCTTCAGTAACGTCAGTATAACCTCCGAACGACATTGCACTGCCACTTCTTACACAGGCACCATTATTTCCGTTACCTTCGCCACACTATTCCCGCAGGAGCTGGTTTTTGTGTTTGTCGCGTTGCTGTAATCTCGGTGTACTCTAGTACACCGCCAGAAGCAAAGTGGCGCTCTTACGAGTTCTAGCACTACTGTCAAAGCCACTCTAGGCTCTTCTCGTCACAAAGAAACTAGTAAGGAGAAGATGTTTGCGAGGGTATTTCTTAAGAGTATACAGTATTGTGGCCCTAGCAGTCGCGTAGCACCAAGCTGAATGCGCTCCACGCGTTGGTCCAGTGATAGCTTACCTGCTTCCACCGTAGCAACGCTGGTCATTAACAGTTGGTCAATAGTCGGCGACTGAACAATTAAGTGGTGACTTAAAGTGCATGTCACTCCACGCCATCGACACCGACAACCGTTTAAGATGTCTTTTGAGAAGCATTGTGAAGCAGTTGGCGTCATTTTGGGTATCATGATAAAGATGAATAAGAATCTTTATAAGAATAAGAAGATGAATAAGAATAAGAAACTGGATGAATAAGAATGTGGTAGAGTTCAGTCGGCAGACATTATCAGATCATACATGGTAGCTCATCGGTATTGAGGGGAAACGTATATAATAGCAGGACCTTGCTGGTACTTGCTGAGGTATCAGACACCGAAAAACTTACGAAGAGGTTTAAAGTAGAATTGAGGACGGCACCGCGAGCCGTAAAAATAATATCGATAGATGAAAATTTAAGGGACAAGTAGAAAGCAGACTTAGTCAGGTAAAAAAACACTTCAGGACAACGTTTAGGTTATATAGAAAGAAATATACATGAGCCCGTATCAAGAAGGCAAGTCAACCACTCTTCCCTCCCCGATAGGACTCCAAGAGAAGGCGATAGCACTACAAGGAGACATCAAGTTGGGTGGGTCGCAAGGACGTAGCTCGAATTTTTTTTCTGGGAGGGGGGTTCACACGGAACCGTCTTGGGGGGTAAGGCACAGACATCATCTTTCCGCTGTGACGTGACTATCGGCCGTAGTTTGAGCAGTTTGTGTATATGTATATAAATGTCATAAGAGCCCCCCCCCCTCTCCACACACATGCGTATACATTCTTGTGAAGAGAGCAAGTAGAAGTAAAGTAATTGCAGTAAAATACAGTAAACGGGTACTGTGGCCGTTTGGAGCAACGGCCTCTCGTCGCACCATTGAATGGACTAGTCCGAAAACGCATCAAAGGGACGACCTGCCCTATCGGAGAAGGCATCGTTAATCGCTGTTAAGCATAGATGGCGTAGTGCGTTTCACAAGTCAATGACGGCTCCGCTTACAACGTGGAATGAGAGGCATGCGAAAGCAGTTCTATACAACACTAATATCAATGTTCTACCTCTGCACAGTCGATGAAGCTAGCACAGCAATTTGCGAGAGAAGAGCACGCAGTTCGATTTCTTTCTTCCCAGGTGGCTTACATTTATGCAGTAAATGCTAACCATGAGCTGTAGCTCAAAAAGATCGTTTTATCGTTTTTTTCATGCGGTTGCCTACTGACCTAACACACCGCTAAGCCTGAAAAGGTTAACCAATCCAGAGTATTTGTAATTTATTATAATGGGGTGTAACGCACACTGTTTCTACTTACCATCGCCATATTTCATGGTCGTGCTGTTTCTTCAAACCTATCAGGCGATGCATAGTTATTGTATAGATAGTCATTTCATGTCGGCATGTTTTTCGCGATTCACTGACACAATGAACACACTGGCAAAGGGCATATCAGACTACGTCATTACAGCTTTTATCCTAGCCCTCACCACGGTTCCAAAGTTCGCAGTGAAAATACACAGAACTCGCAATATCAATGCTGAACATACTTTATTCCAAGCCAACATCGTGTAGCTCAGTCTATGCGTGAAACCATGCGACAGCTTTTATTCATTTGGTTGTAAGAAGACAATCCATGATAGCCGTCTCGTGCTGTTGAAGAGAGGCGCCTTAATGTCCTTTTTGCTTCCGCGTCTCCCCGTTAACTAAGTGTCTTACGGTCACAGGAGGTACAAAAAAACGAGCGGCTGGTGAACGGAAAAGCGAAGCCTAGTTCAGCGCTATTGAATTAGATGGCTGTCAAAAGAGCTGAGCACGCATATATGGTAACTATGGATGTTTTGGCGCCCAAGGGACATTGCTCATCTATGACCACTGGGGAGGGATTTTTATTGTTGTGTCAGGTAAAAGCTGCTCGAGTCTTCACTTGCTGCCGGACCCATAGACTTGCATTTCGTCACTCCTTCGGGTTGATTATTCAAAATTCTCGCCGCCGCCGTGAAGCACCACAACACACAACCGGGATCACTCGCGCACAACACACCACTACACACACACTGCACTGCACACTTGTAGATGCCGTAGATGTGGACGTCTTCTTGACGTTATCCAAAACTGGAGGTGGAGGCCATGTTAGTTATTCCCACGGGCGCGTCGGGAAAAGCCACTATCCTATCTTCATGCCCTGCAGTGTAATGAGAAAAAAAAACGTGAGTCGTACCAAGCATGAATACGTACACTCTAGCCCCTACTGCCACTTTAATATCCTATCTTGGAGGCGAAAGCCTTGTTGCTTATTCCATGGACGCTCCCGTTAGAGGCGCTGACACGCCGTCGCTGATGCTGGTAGAATAATCCAAACGCCTGAAGCACCGTGCCACACAACCGTGATCACTCGCGCACAACACAACACCACACACACACTGCACTGCGCACTTCTAGATGCTGTACATCTCGACGACTTCTTGACAGTATCCAAACCTGGAGACGGAGATCATGCTGGTTACTCCCATGGGCGCACCGGGAAAAGGCGCTATCCTACCTTGATGCCCTGCAAGGTAACAAAAAGAAATCTGAGTCGTACAAGACATAACACGAACCAACTTGCATTCCATCGCCGTAATACTATCCCACCTTGCAAACGAAAGCCACGTTTCTTATTCCATTGGCGCACCCGGTATCGGTACTAGCCTGCCATCGCGGCTCCTTGTCGCATATTCCCAATACTCGCCACATTGGAGCGCACACAAACACACACACACACACACACACACACACACACACACACACTCACACACGCACACACACACACACGCGCACACGCGCGCGCATGCACACACACACACACACACTGCACTACACATTTGTAGATGCCGTAGCTCTGGACGTCTTCTTGACGTTATCCAAAGGGAGAGGCCATGACTTGTAGATTCCGTAGCTATGGTCGTCTTCGTGACGTTATCTAAACCAGAAGGTGGAGGGCATGTTGGTCACTCGCATGGGCACGCCCGAAACAGGCGGTATGCCATCTTGATGCCCTGCAGAGTACGGATGAAGAACGTTAGTCATACAAGACATGATCATGTACTAACTAGCATTCCACCGCCATTTTAATCTGTTACCTTGGAAACGGAATCCGCGTTGCTTATTGCATGGGCACGCGCGGTAGAGCCGCACGCCTGGTGTCGCTGCTCCTTGTCGGATATTCCCAATTCTCGCCGCCTTCAAGCACTACACCACACAACCGCGATTACTCGCGCACAACACACACCACACACACACACTGCACTACACATTTGTAGATGCCGTAGCTCTGGACGTCTTCTTGACGTTATCCAAAGGGAGAGGCCATGACTTGTAGATTCCGTAGCTATAGCCGTCTTCGTGACGTTATCTAAACCAGGAGGTGGAGGGCATGTTGGTCAATCGCATGGCCACGCCCTAAACAGGCGGTATGCTATCTTGATGCCCTGCAGAGTACGGATAAAGAACGTTAGTCATACAAGTCATGATCATGTACTAACTAGCATTCTATCGCTATTTTAAGCTGTTACCTTGGAAACGAAATCCGCGTTGCTTATTGCATGGGCACGCGCGGTAGAGCCGCACGCCTGGTGTCGCTGCTCCTTGTCGGATATTCCCAATGCTCGCCGCCTTCAAGCACTACACCACACAACCGCGATCACTCGCGCACAACACACACCACACACTGCACTACACATTTGTAGATGCCGTAGCTCTGGGCGTCTTCTTGACGTTATCCAAAGGGAGAGGCCATGGCTTGTAGATTCCGTAGCTATAGCCGTCTTCGTGACGTTATCTAAACCAGGAGGTGGAGGGCATGTTGGTCACTCGCATGAGCACGCCCTAAACAGGCGGTATGCCATCTTGATGCCCTGCAGAGTACGGATAAAGAAACATGAGTCATTAAAGACAAGAATTGTTCCAACTAGAATTCCATCGCCGTCTTAATCTGTTACCTTGGAAACGAAAGCCGCGTTGCTTTTTCCATGGCCGCGCCCGGTAGAGCCGGACGCCTGGCGTCGCTGCTCCTTGTAGGATATTCCCAATGCTCGCCGCCTTCAATCGCCACACCACACAACCGCGATCATTCGCGCACAACACACACCACACACACACACTGCACTACAAATTTGTAGATGCCGTAGCTCTGGACGTCTTCTTGACGTTATCCAAAAAGAGAGGCCATGACTTGTAGATGCTCTAGCTCTGGTTTCTTGCTGACATTACCCAAACGTGGAGGCAAAGTCCATAACTTGTAGATGCCGTAGCTCTGGTCGTCTTCGTGACGTTATCCAACGGTGGAGGCAGAATCCATCAGTTGAATATGCCATAGCTCTGGTCGTCTTCGTGACATTATTCAAACGTGGAGGCAGAGTCCATGACGAATATACCGTAGCTCTGGGTGTCTTCGTGACGTTATCCAAACGTGAAGGCAGAGTCCATGACTTGTAGATGCCGTATCTCTAGTCGCCTTCGTGATGTTATCCAAACGTGGAGGCAGAGTCCATAACTTGTAGATGCCGTAGCTCTGGACATCTTCGAGACGGTATGTAAACCAGGAGGTGGATACCTATTGGTCACTCGCATGGGCACGCCTGAAACAGGCGGTACCCTACCTTCATGCTCTGCAGAGTAAGGATAAAGAAACGTGAGTCATACAAGACATGAATGTGTACCAACTAACATTTCATCGCCGTCTTAATCTGTTACCTTGGAAACGAAAGCCGCGTTGCTTATTCCATGGCCGCGCCCGGTAGAGCCGGATGCCTGTCGTCGCTGCTCCTTGTCGGATATTCCCAATGCTCGCCGCCTTCAATCGCCACACCACACAACCGCGATCACTCGCGCACAACACACACCACACACACGCGCTACACTTACACCATAGATGCCGTAGCTCTGGACGTCTTCGTGTCGTTATGCAAACGTGGAGGCAGAGGCCATGACTTGCAGATGCCGTAGCTCTGGACGTCTTCATTACGTTATCTTAACCAGGAGGTGGAGGCCAAGTTGGTCACTCGCATGGGCGCAACCGCAACAGACATTATCCCAACTTGTTGTCCTGCAGGGTAAGGATAAAGAACGTTAGTCATACAAGACATGATCATGTACTAACTAGCATCCAACCGCCATTTTAATCTGTTACCTTGGAAACGAAATCCGCGTTGCTTATTCCATGGACGCGCCCGGTAGAGCCGCACGCCTGGTGTCGCTGCTCCTTGTCGGATATTCCCAATGCTCGCCGCCTTCAAGCACTACACCACACAACCGCGATTACTCGCGCACAACACACACCACGCACACACACTGCACTACACATTTGTAGATGCCGAAGCTCTGGACGTCTTCTTGACGTAATCCAAAGGGAGAGGCCATGACTTGTATATTCCGTAGCTATAGCCGTCTTCGTGACGTTATCTAAACCAGGAGGTGGAGGGCATGTTGGTCACTCGCATGGGCACGCCCGAAACAGGCGGTATGCCATCTTGATGCCCTGCAGAGTAAGGGTAAAGAAACGTGAGTCAAACAAGACAAGAACGTGTACCAACTAGCATCCCATCGCCGTCTTAACCTATTACCTTAGAAACGAAAGCTACATTGCTTATTCCATGCGCACACGCGGAAGAGCCGCACGCCTGGCGGCGCTGCTCTTTGTCGGATAATCCCAATGCTCGCCGCCTTCAATCGCCACACCACACAACCGCGATCACTCGCGCACAACACACACCACACACACACGAACTACACTTACACCATAGATGCCGTAGCTCTGGACGTCTTTGTGTCGTTATCCAAACGTGGAGGCAGAGGCCATGACTTGCAGATGCCGCAGCTCTGCAAGTCTTCATGACGTTATCTTAACCAGGAGGTGGAGGCCATGTTGGTCACTCGCATGGGCGCAACCGCAGCAGACATTATCCCAACTTGTTGCCCTGCAGAGTAAGGATAAAGAACGTTAGTCATACAAGACATGATCATGTACTAACTAGCATCCCATCGCCATCTTAATCTGTTACCTTGGAAACGAAATCCACGTTGCTTATTCCATGGGCGCGCCCGGTAGAGCCGCACGCCTGGTGTCGCTGCTGCTTGTCGGATATTCCCAATGCTCGCCGCCTTCAAGCGCTACACCACACAACCACGATCACTCGCGCACAACACACACCACGCACACACACACTGCACTACACACTTGTAGATGCCGTAGCTCTGGACGTCCTCTTGACGTTATCCAAAGGGAGAGGCCATGAATTGTAGATTGCGTAGCTATGGTCGTCTTCGTGACGTTATCTAAACCAGGAGGTGGAGGGCATGTTGGTCACTCGCATGGGCACGCCCGAAACAGGCGGTATGCCATCTTGATGCCCTGCAGAGTAAGGATAAAGAAACGTGAGTCATACAAGACAAGAACGTGTCCCAACTAGCATTCCATCGCCGTCAAAATCTGTTACCTTGGAAACGAAAGCCGCGTTGCTTATTCCATAGCCGCGCCCGGTAGAGCCGGACGCCCGGTGTCGCTGCTCCTTGTCGGATATTCCGAATGCTCGCCGCCTTCAATCGACACACCACACAACCGCGATCACTCGCGCACAACACACACCACACACTGCACTACACATTTGTAGATGCCGTAGCTCTGGGCGTCTTCTTGACGTTATCCAAAAGGAGAGGCCATGACTTGTAGATGCTCTAGCTCTGGTTGTCTTGCTGACATTACCCAAACGTGGAGGCAAAGTCCATGACTTGTAGATGCCGTAGCTCTGGTCGTCTTCGTGACGTTATCCAACGGTGGAGGCAGAGTCCATCAGTTGAATATGCCATAGCTCTGGTCGTCTTCGTGACCTTATCCAAACGTGAAGGCAGAGTCCATGACTTGTAGATGCCGTAACTCTGGTCGTCTTCGTGACATTATTCAAACGTGGAGGCAGAGTCCATGACGAATATACCGTAGCTCTGGGTGTCTTCGTGACGTTATCCAAACGTGAAGGCAGAGTCCATGACTTGTAGATGCCGTATCTCTAGTCGTCTTCGTGACGTTATCCAAACGTGAAGGCAGAGTCCATGACTTGTAAATGCCGTATCTCTAGTCGTCTTCGTGACGTTATCCAAACGTGGAGGCAGAGTCCAAAACTTGTAGATGCCATAGCTCTGGACGTCTTCGAGACGGTATGTAAACCAGGAGGTGGATACCTATTGGTCACTCGCATGGGCACGCCCGAAACAGGCGGTACCCTACCTTCATGCTCTGCAGAGTAAGGGTAAAGAAACGTGAGTCATACAAGACAAGAACGTGTTCCAACTAGCATTCCATCGCCGTCAAAATCTGTTACCTTGGAAACGAAAGCCGCGTTGCTTATTCCATAGCCGTGCCCGGTAGAGCCGGACGCCCGGTGTCGCTGCTCCTTGTCGGATATTCCGAATGCTCGCCGCCTTCAATCGCCACACCACACAACCGCGATCACTCGCGCACAACACACACCACACACACACGCGCTACACTTACACCATAGATGCCGTAGCTCTGGACGTCTTCGTGTCGTTATGCAAACGTGGAGGCAGAGGCCATGTCTTGCAGATGCCGTAGCTCTGGACGTCTTCATGACGTTATCTTAACCAGGAGGTGCAGGCCATGTTGGTCACTCGCATGGGCGCAACCGCAACAGACATTATCCCAACTTGTTGTCCTGCAGGGTAAGGATAAAGAACGTTAGTCATACAAGACATGATCATGTACTAACTAGCATCCCATCGCCATTTTAATCTGTTACCTTGGAAACGAAATCCGCGTTGCTTATATCATGGGCGCGCCCGGTAGAGCCGCACGCCTGGTGTCGCTGCTCCTTGTCGGATATTCCCAATGCTCGCCGCCTTCAATCGCCACACCACACAACCGCGATCACTCGCGCACAACACACCACACACACACACACACACACACACTGCACTACACATTTGTAGATGCCGTAGCTCTGGACGTCTTCTTGACGTTATCCAAAGGGAGAGGCCATGACTTGTAGATGCTCTAGCTCTGGTTGTCTTGCTGACATTACCCAAACGTGGAGGCAAAGTCCATGACTTGTAGATGCCGTAGCTCTGGTCGTCTTCGTGACGTTATCCAACGGTGGAGGCAGAGTCCATCAGTTGAATATGCCATAGCTCTGGTCGTCTTCGTGACGTTATCCAAACGTGAAGGCAGAGTCCATGACTTGTAGATGCCGTATCTCTAGTCGTCTTCGTGATGTTATCCAAACGTGGAGGCAGAGTCCATAACTTGTAGATGCCGTAGCTCTGGACATCTTCGAGACGGTATGTAAACCAGGAGGTGGATACCTATTGGTCACTCGCATGGGCACGCCTGAAACAGGCGGTACCCTACCTTCATGCTCTGCAGAGTAAGGATAAAGAAACGTGAGTCATACAAGACATGAATGTGTACCAACTAGCATTTCATCGCCGTCTTAATCTGTTACCTTGGAAACGAAAGCCGCGTTGCTTATTCCATGGCCGCGCCCGGTAGAGCCAGATGCCTGTCGTCGCTGCTCCTTGTCGGATATTCCCAATGCTCGCCGCCTTCAATCGCCACACCACACAACCGCGATCACTCGCGCACAACACACACCACACACACGCGCTACACTTACACCATAGATGCCGTAGCTCTGGACGTCTTCGTGTCTTTATGCAAACGTGGAGGCAGAGGCCATGACTTGCAGATGCCGTAGCTCTGGACGTCTTCATGACGTTATCTTAACCAGGAGGTGGAGGCCATGTTGGTCACTCGCATGGGCGCAACCGCAACAGACATTATCCCAACTTGTTGTCCTGCAGGGTAAGGATAAAGAACGTTAGTCATAAAAGACATGATCATGTACTAACTAGCATCCAACCGCCATTTTAATCTGTTACCTTGGAAACGAAATCCGCGTTGCTTATTCCATGGACGCGCCCGGTAGAGCCGCACGCCTGGTGTCGCTGCTCCTTGTCGGATATTCCCAATGCTCGCGGCCTTCAAGCACTACACCACACAACCGCGATTACTCGCGCACAACACACACCACACACACACACTGCACTACACATTTGTAGATGCCGAAGCTCTGGACGTCTTCTTGACGTTATCCAAAGGGAGAGGCCATGACTTGTATATTCCGTAGCTATAGCCGTCTTCGTGACGTTATCTAAACCAGGAGGTGGAGGGCATGTTGGTCACTCGCATGGGCACGCCCTAAACAGGCGGTATGCCATCTTGATGCCCTGCAGAGTACGGATAAAGAAACATGAGTCATTAAAGACAAGAATTGTTCCAACTAGAATTCCATCGCCGTCTTAATCTGTTACCTTGGAAACGAAAGCCGCGTTGCATTTCCCATGGCCGCGCCCGGTAGAGCCGGACGCCTGGCGTCGCTGCTCCTCTTAGGCTATTCCCAATGCTCGCCGCCTTCAATCGCCACACCACACAACCGCGATCATTCGCGCACAACACACACCACACACACACACTGCACTACAAATTTGTAGATGCCGTAGCTCTGGACGTCTTCTTGACGTTATCCAAAAGGAGAGGCCATGACTTGTAGATGCTCTAGCTCTGGTTGTCTTGCTGACATTACCCAAACGTGGAGGCAAAGTCCATGACTTGTAGATGCCGTAGCTCTGGTCGTCTTCGTGACGTTATCCAGCGGTGGAGGCAGAGTCCATCAGTTGAATATGCCATAGCTCTGGTCGTCTTCGTGACCTTATCCAAACGTGAAGGCAGAGTCCATGACTTGTAGATGCCGTAACTCTGGTCGTCTTCGTGACATTATTCAAACGTGGAGGCAGAGTCCATGACGAATATACCGTAGCTCTGGGTGTCTTCGTGACGTTATCCAAACGTGAAGGCAGAGTCCATGACTTGTAGATGCCGTATCTCTAGTCGTCTTCGTGACGTTATCCAAACGTGAAGGCAGAGTCCATGACTTGTAGATGCCGTATCTCTAGTCGTCTTTGTGACGTTATCCAAACGTGGAGGCAGAGTCCATAACTTGTAGATGCCGTAGCTCTGGACGTCTTCGAGACGGTATGTAAACCAGGAGGTGGATACCTATTGGTCACTCGCATGGGCACGCCCGAAACAGGCGGTACCCTACCTTCATGCTCTGCAGAGTAAGGGTGAAGAAACGTGAGTCATACAAGACAAGAACGTGTTCCAACTAGCATTCCATCGCCGTCAAAATCTGTTACCTTGGAAACGAAAGCCGCGTTGCTTATTCCATAGCAGCGCCCGGTAGAGCCGGACGCCCGGTGTCGCTGCTCCTTGTCGGATATTCCGAATGCTCGCCGCCTTCAATCGCCACACCACACAAACGCGATCACTCGCGCACAACACACACCACACACACACGCGCTACACTTACACCATAGATGCCGTAGCTCTGGACGTCTTCGTGTCGTTATGCAAACGTGGAGGCAGAGGCCATGTCTTGCAGGTGCCGTAGCTCTGGACGTCTTCATGACGTTATCTTAACCAGGAGGTGCAGGCCATGTTGGTCACTCGCATGGGCGCAACCGCAACAGACATTATCCCAACTTGTTGTCCTGCAGGGTAAGGATAAAGAACGTTAGTCATACAAGACATGATCATGTACTAACTAGCATCCCATCGCCATTTTAATCTGTTACCTTGGAAACGAAATCCGCGTTGCTTATATCATGGGCGCGCCCGGTAGAGCCGCACGCCTGGTGTCGCTGCTCCTTGTCGGATATTCCCAATGCTCGCCGCCTTCAATCGCCACACCACACAACCGCGATCACTCGCGCACAACACACCACACACACACACACACACACACACTGCACTACACATTTGTAGATGCCGTAGCTCTGGACGTCTTCTTGACGTTATCCAAAGGGAGAGGCCATGACTTGTAGATGCTCTAGCTCTGGTTGTCTTGCTGACATTACCCAAACGTGGAGGCAAAGTCCATGACTTGTAGATGCCGTAGCTCTGGTCGTCTTCGTGACGTTATCCAACGGTGGAGGCAGAGTCCATCAGTTGAATATGCCATAGCTCTGGTCGTCTTCGTGACGTTATCCAAACGTGAAGGCAGAGTCCATGACTTGTAGATGCCGTATCTCTAGTCGTCTTCGTGATGTTATCCAAACGTGGAGGCAGAGTCCATAACTTGTAGATGCCGTAGCTCTGGACATCTTCGAGACGGTATGTAAACCAGGAGGTGGATACCTATTGGTCACTCGCATGGGCACGCCTGAAACAGGCGGTACCCTACCTTCATGCTCTGCAGAGTAAGGATAAAGAAACGTGAGTCATACAAGACATGAATGTGTACCAACTAGCATTTCATCGCCGTCTTAATCTGTTACCTTGGAAACGAAAGCCGCGTTGCTTATTCCATGGCCGCGCCCGGTAGAGCCAGATGCCTGTCGTCGCTGCTCCTTGTCGGATATTCCCAACGCTCGCCGCCTTCAATCGCCACACCACACAACCGCGATCACTCGCGCACAACACACACCACACACACGCGCTACACTTACACCATAGATGCCGTAGCTCTGGACGTCTTCGTGTCTTTATGCAAACGTGGAGGCAGAGGCCATGACTTGCAGATGCCGTAGCTCTGGACGTCTTCATGACGTTATCTTAACCAGGAGGTGGAGGCCATGTTGGTCACTCGCATGGGCGCAACCGCAACAGACATTATCCCAACTTGTTGTCCTGCAGGGTAAGGATAAAGAACGTTAGTCATAAAAGACATGATCATGTACTAACTAGCATCCAACCGCCATTTTAATCTGTTACCTTGGAAACGAAATCCGCGTTGCTTATTCCATGGACGCGCCCGGTAGAGCCGCACGCCTGGTGTCGCTGCTCCTTGTCGGATATTCCCAATGCTCGCGGCCTTCAAGCACTACACCACACAACCGCGATTACTCGCGCACAACACACACCACACACACACACTGCACTACACATTTGTAGATGCCGAAGCTCTGGACGTCTTCTTGACGTAATCCAAAGGGAGAGGCCATGACTTGTATATTCCGTAGCTATAGCCGTCTTCGTGACGTTATCTAAACCAGGAGGTGGAGGGCATGTTGGTCACTCGCATGGGCACGCCCGAAACAGGCGAAATGCCATCTTGATGCCCTGCAGAGTAAGGGTAAAGAAATGTGAGTCAAACAAGACAAGAACGTGTACCAACTAGCATCCCATCGCCGTCAAAATCTGTTACCTTGGAAACGAAAGCCGCGTTGCTTATTCCATAGCCGCGCCCGGTAGAGCCGGACGCCCGGTGTCGCTGCTCCTTGTCGGATATTCCGAATGCTCGCCGCCTTCAATCGCCACACCACACAACCGCGATCACTCGCGCACAACACACACCACACACTGCACTACACATTTGTAGATGCCGTAGCTCTGGGCGTCTTCTTGACGTTATCCAAAGGGAGAGGCCATGACTTGTATATTCCGTAGCTATAGCCGTCTTCGTGACGTTATCTAAACCAGGAGGTGGAGGGCATGTTGGTCACTCGCATGGGCACGCCCTAAACAGGCGGTATGCCATCTTGATGCCCTGCAGAGTACGGATAAAGAAACATGAGTCATTAAAGACAAGAATTGTTCCAACTAGAATTCCATCGCCGTCTTAATCTGTTACCTTGGAAACGAAAGCCGCGTTGCATTTCCCATGGCCGCGCCCGGTAGAGCCGGACGCCTGGCGTCGCTGCTCCTCTTAGGCTATTCCCAATGCTCGCCGCCTTCAATCGCCACACCACACAACCGCGATCATTCGCGCACAACACACACCACACACACACACTGCACTACAAATTTGTAGATGCCGTAGCTCTGGACGTCTTCTTGACGTTATCCAAAAGGAGAGGCCATGACTTGTAGATGCTCTAGCTCTGGTTGTCTTGCTGACATTACCCAAACGTGGAGGCAAAGTCCATGACTTGTAGATGCCGTAGCTCTGGTCGTCTTCGTGACGTTATCCAGCGGTGGAGGCAGAGTCCATCAGTTGAATATGCCATAGCTCTGGTCGTCTTCGTGACATTATCCAAACGTGAAGGCAGAGTCCATGACTTGTAGATGCCGTAACTCTGGTCGTCTTCGTGACATTATTCAAACGTGGAGGCAGAGTCCATGACGAATATACCGTAGCTCTGGGTGTCTTCGTGACGTTATCCAAACGTGAAGGCAGAGTCCATGACTTGTAGATGCCGTATCTCTAGTCGTCTTCGTGACGTTATCCAAACGTGAAGGCAGAGTCCATGACTTGTAGATGCCGTATCTCTAGTCGTCTTTGTGTCGTTATCCAAACGTGGAGGCAGAGGCCATGACTTGCAGATGCCGCAGCTCTGGAAGTCTTCATGACGTTATCTTAACCAGGAGGTGGAGGCCATGTTGGTCACTCGCATGGGCGCAACCGCAGCAGACATTATCCCAACTTGTTGCCCTGCAGAGTAAGGATAAAGAACGTTAGTCATACAAGACATGATCATGTACTAACTAGCATCCCATCGCCATCTTAATCTGTTACCTTGGAAACGAAATCCACGTTGCTTATATCATGGGCGCGCACGGTAGAGCCGCACGCCTGGTGTCGCTGCTCCTTGTCGGATATTCCCAATGCTCGCCGCCTTCAAGCGCTACACCACACAACCGCGATCACTCGCGCACCACACACACCACACACACACACACTGCACTACACACTTGTAGATGCCGTAGCTCTGGACGTCCTCTTGACGTTATCCAAAGGGAGAGGCCATGAATTGTAGATTGCGTAGCTATGGTCGTCTTCGTGACGTTATCTAAACCAGGAGGTGGAGGGCATGTTGGTCACTCGCATGGGCACGCCCGAAACAGGCGGTATGCCATCTTGATGCCCTGCAGAGTAAGGGTAAAGAAACGTGAGTCAAACAGGACAAGAACGTGTACCAACTAGCATCCCATCGCCGTCTTAATCTATTACCTTAGAAACGAAAGCTACATTGCTTATTCCATGCGCACACGCGGAAGAGCCGCACGCCTGGCGGCGCTGCTCTTTGTCGGATAATCCCAATGCTCGCCGCCTTCAATCGCCACACCACACAACCGCGATCACTCGCGCACAACACACACCACACACACACGAACTACACTTACACCATAGATGCCGTAGCTCTGGACGTCTTTGTGTCGTTATCCAAACGTGGAGGCAGAGGCCATGACTTGCAGATGCCGCAGCTCTGGAAGTCTTCATGACGTTATCTTAACCAGGAGGTCGAGGCCATGTTGGTCACTCGCATGGGCGCAACCGCAGCAGACATTATCCCAACTTGTTGCCCTGCAGAGTAAGGATAAAGAACGTTAGTCATACAAGACATGATCATGTACTAACTAGCATCCCATCGCCATCTTAATCTGTTACCTTGGAAACGAAATCCACGTTGCTTATTCCATGGGCGCGCCCGGTAGAGCCGCACGCCTGGTGTCGCTGCTGCTTGTCGGATATTCCCAATGCTCGCCGCCTTCAAGCGCTACACCACACAACCGCGATCACTCGCGCACAACACACACCACACACACACACACACTGCACTACACACTTGTAGATGCCGTAGCTCTGGACGTCCTCTTGACGTTATCCAAAGGGAGATGCCATGAATTGTAGATTGCGTAGCTATGGTCGTCTTCGTGACGTTATCTAAACCAGGAGGTGGAGGGCATATTGGTCACTCGCATGGGCACGCCCGAAACAGGCGGTATGCCATCTTGATGCCCTGCAGAGTAAGGATAAAGAAACGTGAGTCATACAAGACAAGAACGTGTTCCAACTAGCATTCCATCGCCGTCAAAATCTGTTACCTTGGAAACGAAAGCCGCGTTGCTTATTCCATAGCCGCACCCGGTAGAGCCGGACGCCCGGTGTCGCTGCTCCTTGTCGGATATTCCGAATGCTCGCCGCCTTCAATCGCCACACCACACAACCGCGTTCACTCGCGCACAACACACACCACACACTGCACTACACATTTGTAGATGCCGTAGCTCTGGGCGTCTTCTTGACGTTATCCAAAGGGAGAGGCCATGACTTGTATATTCCGTAGCTATAGCCGTCTTCGTGACGTTATCTAAACCAGGAGGTGGAGGGCATGTTGGTCACTCGCATGGGCACGCCCTAAACAGGCGGTATGCCATCTTGATGCCCTGCAGAGTACGGATAAAGAAACATGAGTCATTAAAGACAAGAATTGTTCCAACTAGAATTCCATCGCCGTCTTAATCTGTTACCTTGGAAACGAAAGCCGCGTTGCTTTTCCTATGGCCGCGCCCGGTAGAGCCGGACCCCTGGCGTCGCTGCTCCTCTTAGGATATTCCCAATGCTCGCCGCCTTCAATCGCCACACCACACAACCGCGATCACTCGCGCACAACACACACCACACACACACACACTGCACTGCACATTTGTAGATGCCGTAGCTCTGGACGTCTTCTTGACGTTATCCAAAAGGAGAGGCCATGACTTGTAGATGCTCTAGCTCTGGTTGTCTTGCTGACATTAGCCAAACGTGGAGGCAAAGTCCATGACTTGTAGATGCCGTAGCTCTGGTCGTCTTCGTGACGTTATCCAACGGTGGAGGAGGAGTCCATCAGTTGAATATGCCATAGCTCTGGTCGTCTTCGTGACCTTATCCAAACGTGAAGGCAGAGTCCATGACTTGTAGATGCCGTAACTCTGGTCGTCTTCGTGACATTATTCAAACGTGGAGGCAGAGTCCATGACGAATATACCGTAGCTCTGGGTGTCTTCGTGACGTTATCCAAACGTGAAGGCAGAGTCCATGACTTGTAGATGCCGTATCTCTAGTCGTCTTCGTGACGTTATCCAAACGTGAAGGCAGAGTCCATGACTTGTAGATGCCGTATCTCTAGTCGTCTTCGTGACGTTATCCAAACGTGGAGGCAGAGTCCATAACTTGTAGATGCCGTAGCTCTGGACGTCTTCGAGACGGTATGTAAACCAGGAGGTGGATACCTATTGGTCACTCGCATGGGCACGCCCGAAACAGGCGGTACCCTACCTTCATGCTCTGCAGAGTAAGGGTAAAGAAACGTGAGTCATACAAGACAAGAACGTGTTCCAACTAGCATTCCATCGCCGTCAAAATCTGTTACCTTGGAAACGAAAGCCGCGTTGCTTATTCCATAGCCGCGCCCGGTAGAGCCGGACGCCCGGTGTCGCTGCTCCTTGTCGGATATTCCGAATGTTCGCCGCCTTCAATCGCCACACCACACAACCGCGATCACTCGCGCACAACACACACCACACACACACGCGCTACACTTACACCATAGATGCCGTAGCTCTGGACGTCTTCGTGTTGTTATGCAAACGTGGAGGCAGAGGCCATGTCTTGCAGATGCCGTAGCTCTGGACGTCTTCATGACGTTATCTTAACCAGGAGGTGCAGGCCATGTTGGTCACTCGCATGGGCGCAACCGCAACAGACATTATCCCAACTTGTTGTCCTGCAGGGTAAGGATAAAGAACGTTAGTCATACAAGACATGATCATGTACTAACTAGCATCCCATCACCATTTTAATCTGTTACCTTGGAAACGAAATCCGCGTTGCTTATATCATGGGCGCGCCCGGTATAGCCGCACGCCTGGTGTCGCTGCTCCTTGTCGGATATTCCCAATGCTCGCCGCCTTCAAGCACTACACCACACAACCGCGATCACTCGCGCACAACACACACCACACACACACACACTGCACTGCACATTTGTAGATGCCGTAGCTCTGGACGTCTTCTTGACGTTATCCAAAGGGAGAGGCCATGAATTGTAGATTGCGTAGCTATGGTCGTCTTCGTGACGTTATCTAAACCAGGAGGTGGAGGGCATGTTGGTCACTCGCATGGGCACGCCCGAAACAGGCGGTATGCCATCTTGATGCCCTGCAGAGTAAGGATAAAGAAACGTGAGTCATACAAGAAGGGAACGTGTTCCAACTAGCATTCCATCGCCGTCTTAATCTTTTACCTTAGAAACGAAAGCTGCATTGCTTATTCCATGCGCACACGCAGAAGAGCCGCACGCCTGGCGGCGCTGCTTTTTGTCGGATAATCCCAATGCTCGCCTCCTTCAATCGCCACACCACACAACCGCGATCACTCGCGCACAACACACACCACACGCACACGAACTACACTTACACCATAGATGCCGTAGCTCTGGACGTCCTTGTGTCGTTATCCAAACGTGGAGGCAGAGGCCATGACTTGCAGATGCTGCAGCTCTGGAAGTCTTCATGACGTTATCTTGACCAGGAGGTGGAGGCCATGTTGGTCACTCGCATGGGCGCTACCGCAACAGACAGTATCACAACTTGTTGCCCTGCAGAGTAAGGATAAAGAACGTTAGTCATACAAGACATGATCATGTACTAACTAGCATCCCATCGCCATCTTAATCTGTTACCTTGGAAACGAAAGCCGCGTTGCTTATTCCATAGCCGCGCCCGGTAGAGCCGGACGCCCGGTGTCGCTGCTCCTTGTCGGATATTCCGAATGCTCGCCGCCTTCAATCGCCACACCACACAACCGCGATCACTCGCGCACAACACACCACACACACACACACACACACTGCACTACACACTTGTAGATGCCGTAGCTCTGGACGTCCTCTTGACGTTATCCAAAGGGAGAGGCCATGAATTGTAGATTGCGTAGCTATGGTCGTCTTCGTGACGTTATCTAAACCAGGAGGTGGAGGGCATGTTGGTCACTCGCATGGGCACGCCCGAAACAGGCGGTATGCCATCTTGATTCCCTGCAGAGTAAGGATAAAGAAACGTGAGTCATACAAGACAAGAACGTGTTCCAACTAGCATTCCATCGCCGTCAAAATCTGTTACCTTGGAAACGAAAGCCGCGTTGCTTATTCCATAGCAGCGCCCGGTAGAGCCGGACGCCCGGTGTCGCTGCTCCTTGTCGGATATTCCGAATGCTCGCCGCCTTCAATCGCCACACCACACAAACGCGATCACTCGCGCACAACACACACCACACACACACGCGCTACACTTACACCATAGATGCCGTAGCTCTGGACGTCTTCGTGTCGTTATGCAAACGTGGAGGCAGAGGCCATGTCTTGCAGGTGCCGTAGCTCTGGACGTCTTCATGACGTTATCTTAACCAGGAGGTGCAGGCCATGTTGGTCACTCGCATGGGCGCAACCGCAACAGACATTATCCCAACTTGTTGTCCTGCAGGGTAAGGATAAAGAACGTTAGTCATACAAGACATGATCATGTACTAACTAGCATCCCATCGCCATTTTAATCTGTTACCTTGGAAACGAAATCCGCGTTGCTTATATCATGGGCGCGCCCGGTAGAGCCGCACGCCTGGTGTCGCTGCTCCTTGTCGGATATTCCCAATGCTCGCCGCCTTCAATCGCCACACCACACAACCGCGATCACTCGCGCACAACACACCACACACACACACACACACTGCACTACACATTTGTAGATGCCGTAGCTCTGGACGTCTTCTTGACGTTATCCAAAGGGAGAGGCCATGACTTGTAGATTCCGTAGCTATGGTCGTCTTCGTGACGTTATCTAAACCAGGAGGTGGAGGGCATGTTGGTCCCTCGCATGGGCACGACCGAAACAGGCGGTATGCCATCTTGATGCCCTGCAGAGTACGGATGAAGAACGTTAGTCATACAAGACATGATCATGTACTAACTAGCATTCCACCGCCATTTTAATCTGTTACCTTGGAAACGGAATCCGCGTTGCTTATTGCATGGGCACGCGCGGTAGAGCCGCACGCCTGGTGTCGCTGCTCCTTGTCGGATATTCCCAATTCTCGCCGCCTTCAAGCACTACACCACACAACCGCGATTACTCGCGCACAAAACACACCACACACTGCACTACACATTTGTAGATGCCGTAGCTCTGGGCGTCTTCTTGACGTTATCCAAAGGGAGAGGCTATGACTTGTAGATTCCGTAGCTATAGCCGTCTTCGTGACGTTATCTAAACCAGGAGGTGGAGGGCATGTTGGTCAATCGCATGGGCACGCCCTAAACAGGCGGTATGCTATCTTGATGCCCTGCAGAGTACGGATAAACAACGTTAGTCATACAAGTCATGATCATGTACTAAATAGCATTCTATCGCCATTTTAAGCTGTTACCTTGGAAACGAAATCCGCGTTGCTTATTCCATGGGCGCGCAAGGTAGAGCCGCACGCCTGGTGTCGCTGCTCCTAGTCGGATATTCCCAATGCTCGCCGCCTTCAAGCACTACACCACCAACCGCGATCACTCGCGCACAACACACACCACACACTGCACTACACATTTGTAGATGCCGTAGCTCTGGGCGTCTTCTTGACGTTATCCAAAGGGAGAGGCCATGGCTTGTAGATTCCGTAGCTATAGCCGTCTTCGTGACGTTATCTAAACCAGGAGGTGGAGGGCATGTTGGTCACTCGCATGAGCACGCCCTAAACAGGCGGTATGCCATCTTGATGCCCTGCAGAGTACGGATAAAGAAACATGAGTCATTAAAGACAAGAATTGTTCAAACTAGAATTCCATCGCCGTCTTAATCTGTTACCTTGGAAACGAAAGCCGCGTTGCTTTTTCCATGGCCGCGCCCGGTAGAGCCGGACGCCTGGCGTCGCTGCTCCTTGTAGGATATTCCCAATGCTCGCCGCCTTCAATCGCCACACCACACAACCGCGATCATTCGCGCACAACACACACCACACACACACACTGCACTAGAAATTTGTAGATGCCGTAGCTCTGGACGTCTTCTTGACGTTATCCAAAAGGAGACGCCATGACTTGTAGATGCTCTAGCTCTGGTTTCTTGCTGACATTACCCAAACGTGGAGGCAAAGTCCATAACTTGTAGATGCCGTAGCTCTGGTCGTCTTCGTGACGTTATCCAACGGTGGAGGCAGAATCCATCAGTTGAATATGCCATAGCTCTGGTCGTCTTCGTGACCTTATCCAAACGTGAAGGCAGAGTCCATGACTTGTAGATGCCGTAACTCTGGTCGTCTTCGTGACATTATTCAAACGTGGAGGCAGAGTCCATGACGAATATACCGTAGCTCTGGGTGTCTTCGTGACGTTATCCAAACGTGAAGGCAGAGTCCATGACTTGTAGATGCCGTATCTCTAGTCGTCTTCGTGATGTTATCCAAACGTGGAGGCAGAGTCTATAACTTGTAGATGCCGTAGCTCTGGACATCTTCGAGACGGTATGTAAACCAGGAGGTGGATACCTATTGGTCACTCGCATGGGCACGCCTGAAACAGGCGGTACCCTACCTTCATGCTCTGCAGAGTAAGGATAAAGAAACGTGAGTCATACAAGACATGAATGTGTACCAACTAGCATTTCATCGCCGTCTTAATCTGTTACCTTGGAAACGAAAGCCGCGTTGCTTATTCCATGGCCGCGCCCGGTAGAGCCGGATGCCTGTCGTCGCTGCTCCTTGTCGGATATTCCCAATGCTCGCCGCCTTCAATCGCCACACCACACAACCGCGATCACTCGCGCACAACACACACCACACACACGCGCTACACTTACACCATAGATGCCGTAGCTCTGGACGTCTTCGTGTCGTTATGCAAACGTGGAGGCAGAGGCCATGACTTGCAGATGCCGTAGCTCTGGACGTCTTCATTACGTTATCTTAACCAGGAGGTGGAGGCCATGTTGGTCACTCGCATGGGCGCAACCGCAACAGACATTATCCCAACTTGTTGTCCTGCAGGGTAAGGATAAAGAACGTTAGTCATACAAAACATGATCATGTACTAACTAGCATCCAACCGCCATTTTAATCTGTTACCTTGGAAACGAAATCCGCGTTGCTTATTCCATGGACGCGCCCGGTAGAGCCGCACGCCTGGTGTCGCTGCTCCTTGTCGGATATTCCCAATGCTCGCCGCCTTCAAGCACTACACCACACAACCGCGATTACTCGCGCACAACACACACCACACACACACACACTGCACTACACATTTGTAGATGCCGGAGCTCTGGACGTCTTATTGACGTTATCCAAAGGGAGAGGCCATGACTTGTATATTCCGTAGCTATAGCCGTCTTCGTGACGTTATCTAAACCAGGAGGTGGAGGGCATGTTGGTCACTCGCATGGGCACGCCCGAAACAGGCGGTATGCCATCTTGATGCCCTGCAGAGTAAGGGTAAAGAAACGTGAGTCAAACAAGACAAGGACGTGTACCAACTAGCATCCCATCGTCATTTTAATCTGTTACCATAGAAACGAAAGCCGCGTTGCTTATTCCATAGCCGCGCCCGGTAGAGCCGGACGCCCGGTGTCGCTGCTCCTTGTCGGATATTCCGAATGCTCGCCGCCTTCAATCGCCACACCACACAACCGCGATCACTCGCGCACAACACACACCACACACACACACTGCACTGCACATTTGTAGATGCCGTAGCTCTGGACGTCTTCTTGACGTTATCCAAAAGGAGAGGCCATGACTTGTAGATGCTCTAGCTCTGGTTGTCTTGCTGACATTACCCAAACGTGGAGGCAAAGTCCATGACTTGTAGATGCCGTAGCTCTGGTCGTCTTCGTGACGTTATCCAACGGTGGAGGAGGAGTCCATCAGTTGAATATGCCATAGCTCTGGTCGTCTTCGTGACCTTATCCAAACGTGAAGGCAGAGTCCATGACTTGTAGATGCCGTAACTCTGGTCGTCTTCGTGACGTTATCCAAACGTGAAGGCAGAGTCCATGACTTGTAGATGCCGTATCTCTAGTCGTCTTCGTGACGTTATCCAAACGTGGAGGCAGAGTCCATAACTTGTAGATGCCGTAGCTCTGGACGTCTTCGAGACGGTATGTAAACCAGGAGGTGGATACCTATTGGTCACTCGCATGGGCACGCCCGAAACAGGCGGTACCCTACCTTCATGCTCTGCAGAGTAAGGGTAAAGAAACGTGAGTCATACAAGACAAGAACGTGTTCCAACTAGCATTCCATCGCCGTCAAAATCTGTTACCTTGGAAACGAAAGCCGCGTTGCTTATTCCATAGCCGCGCCCGGTAGAGCCGGACGCCCGGTGTCGCTGCTCCTTGTCGGATATTCCGAATGTTCGCCGCCTTCAATCGCCACACCACACAACCGCGATCACTCGCGCACAACACACACCACACACACACGCGCTACACTTACACCATAGATGCCGTAGCTCTGGACGTCTTCGTGTTGTTATGCAAACGTGGAGGCAGAGGCCATGTCTTGCAGATGCCGTAGCTCTGGACGTCTTCATGACGTTATCTTAACCAGGAGGTGCAGGCCATGTTGGTCACTCGCATGGGCGCAACCGCAACAGACATTATCCCAACTTGTTGTCCTGCAGGGTAAGGATAAAGAACGTTAGTCATACAAGACATGATCATGTACTAACTAGCATCCCATCACCATTTTAATCTGTTACCTTGGAAACGAAATCCGCGTTGCTTATATCATGGGCGCGCCCGGTATAGCCGCACGCCTGGTGTCGCTGCTCCTTGTCGGATATTCCCAATGCTCGCCGCCTTCAAGCACTACACCACACAACCGCGATCACTCGCGCACAACACACACCACACACACACACACTGCACTGCACATTTGTAGATGCCGTAGCTCTGGACGTCTTCTTGACGTTATCCAAAGGGAGAGGCCATGAATTGTAGATTGCGTAGCTATGGTCGTCTTCGTGACGTTATCTAAACCAGGAGGTGGAGGGCATGTTGGTCACTCGCATGGGCACGCCCGAAACAGGCGGTATGCCATCTTGATGCCCTGCAGAGTAAGGATAAAGAAACGTGAGTCATACAAGAAGGGAACGTGTTCCAACTAGCATTCCATCGCCGTCTTAATCTTTTACCTTAGAAACGAAAGCTGCATTGCTTATTCCATGCGCACACGCAGAAGAGCCGCACGCCTGGCGGCGCTGCTTTTTGTCGGATAATCCCAATGCTCGCCGCCTTCAATCGCCACACCACACAACCGCGATCACTCGCGCACAACACACACCACACGCACACGAACTACACTTACACCATAGATGCCGTAGCTCTGGACGTCCTTGTGTCGTTATCCAAACGTGGAGGCAGAGGCCATGACTTGCAGATGCTGCAGCTCTGGAAGTCTTCATGACGTTATCTTGACCAGGAGGTGGAGGCCATGTTGGTCACTCGCATGGGCGCTACCGCAACAGACAGTATCACAACTTGTTGCCCTGCAGAGTAAGGATAAAGAACGTTAGTCATACAAGACATGATCGTGTACTAACTAGCATCCCATCGCCATCTTAATCTGTTACCTTGGAAACGAAAGCCGCGTTGCTTATTCCATAGCCGCGCCCGGTAGAGCCGGACGCCCGGTGTCGCTGCTCCTTGTCGGATATTCCGAATGCTCGCCGCCTTCAATCGCCACACCACACAACCGCGATCACTCGCGCACAACACACCACACACACACACACACACACTGCACTACACACTTGTAGATGCCGTAGCTCTGGACGTCCTCTTGACGTTATCCAAAGGGAGAGGCCATGAATTGTAGATTGCGTAGCTATGGTCGTCTTCGTGACGTTATCTAAACCAGGAGGTGGAGGGCATGTTGGTCACTCGCATGGGCACGCCCGAAACAGGCGGTATGCCATCTTGATGCCCTGCAGAGTAAGGATAAAGAAACGTGCATCATACAAGACAAGAACGTGTTCCAACTAGCATTCCATCGCCGTCAAAATCTGTTACCTTGGAAACGAAAGCCGCGTTGCTTATTCCATAGCCGCGCTCGGTAGAGCCGGACGCCCAGTGTCGCTGCTCCTTGTCGGATATTCCGAATGCTCGCCGCCTTCAATCGCCACACCACACAACCGCGATCACTCGCGCACAACACACACCACACACACACACACTGCACTACACACTTGTAGATGCCGTAGCTCTGGACGTCTTCTTGACGTTATCCAAAGGGAGAGGCCATGAATTGTAGATTGCGTAGCTATGGTCGTCTTCGTGACGTTATCTAAACCAGGAGGTGGAGGGCATGTTGGTCACTCGCATGGGCACGCCCGAAACAGGCGGTATGCCATCTTGATGCCCTGCAGAGTAAGGATAAAGAAACGTGCATCATACAAGACAAGAACGTGTTCCAACTAGCATTCCATCGCCGTCAAAATCTGTTACCTTGGAAACGAAAGCCGTGTTGCTTATTCCATAGCCGCGCCCGGTAGAGCCGGACGCCCGGTGTCGCTGCTCCTTGTCGGATATTCCGAATGCTCGCCGCCTTCAATCGCCACACCACACAACCGCGATCACTCGCGCACAACACACACCACACACACACACTGCACTACACACTTGTAGATGCCGTAGCTCTGGACGTCCTCTTGACGTTATCCAAAGGGAGAGGCCATGAATTGTAGATTGCGTAGCTATGGTCGTCTTCGTGACGTTATCTAAACCAGGAGGTGGAGGGCATGTTGGTCACTCGCATGGGCACGCCCGAAACAGGCAGTATGCCATCTTGATGTCCTGCAGAGTAAGGATAAAGAAACGTGAGTCATACAAGACAAGAACGTGTTCCAACTAGCATTCCATCGCCGTCAAAATCTGTTACCTTGGAAACGAAAGCCGCGTTGCTTATTCCATAGCCGCGCCCGGTAGAGCCGGACGCCCGGTGTCGCTGCTTCTTGTCGGATATTCCGAATGCTCGCCGCCTTCAATCGCCACACCACACAACCGCGATCACTCGCGCACAACACACACCACACACACACACACTGCACTACACACTTGTAGATGCCGTAGCTCTGGACGTCTTCTTGACGTTATCCAAAGGGAGAGGCCATGAATTGTAGATTGCGTAGCTATGGTCGTCTTCGTGACGTTATCTAAACCAGGAGGTGGAGGGCATGTTGGTCACTCGCATGGGCACGCCCGAAACAGGCGGTATGCCATCTTGATGCCCTGCAGAGTAAGGATAAAGAAACGTGCATCATACAAGACAAGAACGTGTTCCAACTAGCATTCCATCGCCGTCAAAATCTGTTACCTTGGAAACGAAAGCCGCGTTGCTTATTCCATAGCCGCGCCCGGTAGAGCCGGACGCCCGGTGTCACTGCTCCTTGTCGGATATTCCGAATGTTCGCCGCCTTCAATCGCCACACCACACAACCGCGATCACTCGCGCACAACACACACCACACACACACACACTGCACTACACACTTGTAGATGCCGTAGCTCTGGACGTCTTCTTGACGTTATCCAAAGGGAGAGGCCATGAATTGTAGATTGCGTAGCTATGGTCGTCTTCGTGACGTTATCTAAACCAGGAGGTGGAGGGCATGTTGGTCACTCGCATGGGCACGCCCGAAACAGGCGGTATGCCATCTTGATGTCCTGCAGAGTAAGGATAAAGAAACGTGAGTCATACAAGACAAGAACGTGTTCCAACTAGCATTCCATCGCCGTCAAAATCTGTTACCTTGGAAACGAAAGCCGCGTTGCTTATTCCATAGCCGCGCCCGGTAGAGCCGGACGCCCGGTGTCGCTGCTCCTTGTCGGATATTCCGAATGCTCGCCGCCTTCAATCGCCACACCACACAACCGCGATCACTCGCGCACAACACACACCACACACACACACACACTGCACTACACACTTGTAGATGCCGTAGCTCTGGACGTCTTCTTGACGTTATCCAAAGGGAGAGGCCATGAATTGTAGATTGCGTAGCTATGGTCGTCTTCGTGACGTTATCTAAACCAGGAGGTGGAGGGCATGTTGGTCACTCGCATGGGCACGCCCGAAACAGGCAGTATGCCATCTTGATGTCCTGCAGAGTAAGGATAAAGAAACGTGAGTCATACAAGACAAGAACGTGTTCCAACTAGCATTCCATCGCCGTCAAAATCTGTTACCTTGGAAACGAAAGCCGCGTTGCTTATTCCATAGCCGCGCCCGGTAGAGCCGGACGCCCGGTGTCGCTGCTTCTTGTCGGATATTCCGAATGCTCGCCGCCTTCAATCGCCACACCACACAACCGCGATCAGTCGCGCACAACACACACCACACACACACACACTGCACTACACACTTGTAGATGCCGTAGCTCTGGACGTCTTCTTGACGTTATCCAAAGGGAGAGGCCATGAATTGTAGATTGCGTAGCTATGGTCGTCTTCGTGACGTTATCTAAACCAGGAGGTGGAGGGCATGTTGGTCACTCGCATGGGCACGCCCGAAACAGGCGGTATGCCATCTTGATGTCCTGCAGAGTAAGGATAAAGAAACGTGAGTCATACAAGACAAGAACGTGTTCCAACTAGCATTCCATCGCCGTCAAAATCTGTTACCTTGGAAACGAAAGCCGCGTTGCTTATTCCATAGCCGCGCCCGGTAGAGCCGGACGCCCGGTGTCGCTGCTCCTTGTCGGATATTCCGAATGCTCGCCGCCTTCAATCGCCACACCACACAACCGCGATCACTCGCGCACAACACACACCACACACACACACACTGCACTACACACTTGTAGATGCCGTAGCTCTGGACGTCCTCTTGACGTTATCCAAAGGGAGAGGCCATGAATTGTAGATTGCGTAGCTATGGTCGTCTTCGTGACGTTATCTAAACCAGGAGGTGGAGGGCATGTTGGTCACTCGCATGGGCACGCCCGAAACAGGCGGTATGCCATCTTGATGTCCTGCAGAGTAAGGATAAAGAAACGTGAGTCATACAAGACAAGAACGTGTTCCAACTAGCATTCCATCGCCGTCAAAATCTGTTACCTTGGAAACGAAAGCCGCGTTGCTTATTCCATAGCCGCGCTCGGTAGAGCCGGACGCCCGGTGTCGCTGCTCCTTGTCGGATATTCCGAATGCTCGCCGCCTTCAATCGCCACACCACACAACCGCGATCACTCGCGCACAACACACACCACACACACACACACTGCACTACACACTTGTAGATGCCGTAGCTCTGGACGTCCTCTTGACGTTATCCAAAGGGAGAGGCCATGAATTGTAGATTGCGTAGCTATGGTCGTCTTCGTGACGTTATCTAAACCAGGAGGTGGAGGGCATGTTGGTCACTCGCATGGGCACGCCCGAAACAGGCGGTATGCCATCTTGATGCCCTGCAGAGTAAGGGTAAAGAAACGTGAGTCATACAAGACAAGAACGTGTTCCAACTAGCATTCCATCGCCGTCAAAATCTGTTACCTTGGAAACGAAAGCCGCGTTGCTTATTCCATAGCCGCGCCCGGTAGAGCCGGACGCCCGGTGTCGCTGCTCCTTGTCGGATATTCCGAATGCTCGCTGCCTTCAATCGCCACACCACACAACCGCGATCACTCGCGCACAACACACACCACACACACACACTGCACTACAAATTTGTAGATGCCGTAGCTCTGGACGTCTTTTTGACGTTATCCAAAGGGAGAGGCCATGACTTGTAGATGCTGTAGCTCTGGTTGTCTTGCTGACGTTACCCAAACGTGGAGGCAAAGTCATTGACTTGTAGATGCCGTAGCTCTGGTCGTCTTCGTGACGTTATCCAACGGTGGAGGCAGAGTCCATCAGTTGAATATGCCATAGCTCTGTTCGTCGTCGTGACCTTATCCAAACGTGAAGGCAGAGTCCATGACTTGTAGATGCCGTAACTCTGGTCGTCTTCGTGACATTATTCAAACGTGGAGGCAGAGTCCATGACGAATATGCCGTAGCTTTGGGTGTCTTCGTGACGTTATCCAAACGTGAAGGCAGAGTCCATGACTTGTAGATGCCGTATCTCTAGTCGTCTTCGTGACGTTATCCAAACGTAGAGGCAGAGTCCATCACTTGTAGATGCCGTAGCTCTGGACGTCTTCGAGACGGTATGTAAACCAGGAGGTGGATACCTCTTGGTCACTCGCATGGGCACGCCCGAAACAAGCGGTACCCTACCTTCATGCTCTGCTGAGTAAGGATAAAAAAACGTGAGTCATACAAGACACGAATGTGTATCAACTAGCATTCCATCGCCGTCTTAATCTGTTACTTTGGAAATGAAAGCCGCGTTGCTTATTCCATGGCCGCGCCCGGTAGAGCCGCACGCCTGGCGGCACTGCTCTTTGTAGGATATTCCCAATGCTCGCCGCCTTCAATCGCCACACCACACAACCGCGATCACTCGCGCACAACACACACCACACACACACGCGCTACACTTACACCATAGATGCCGTAGCTCTGGACGTCTTCGTGTCGTTATGCAAACGTGGAGGCAGAGGCCATGTCTTGCAGATGCCGTAGCTCTGGACGTCTTCATGACGTTATCTTAACCAGGAGGTGCAGGCCATGTTGGTCACTCGCATGGGCGCAACCGCAACAGACATTATCCCAACTTGTTGTCCTGCAGGGTAAGGATAAAGAACGTTAGTCATACAAGACATGATCATGTACTAACTAGCTTCCCATCGCCATTTTAATCTGTTACCTTGGAAACGAAATCCGCGTTGCTTATATCATGGGCGCGCCCGGTAGAGCCGCACGCCTGGTGTCGCTGCTCCTTGTCGGATATTCCCAATGCTCGCCGCCTTCAAGCACTACACCACACAACCGCGATTACTCGCGCACAACACACACCACACACACACACTGCACTGCACATTTGTAGATGCCGTAGCTATGGACGTCTTCTTGACGTTATCCAAAGGGCGAGGCCATGACTTGTTGATTCCGTAGCTATGGTCGTCTTCGTGACGTTATCTAAGCCAGGAGGTGGAGGGCATCTTGGTCACTCGCATGGGCACGCCCGAAACAGGCGGTATTCCATCTTGACGCCCTGCAGAGTAAGGATAAAGAAACGTGAGTCATACAAGACAAGAACGTGTACCAACTAGCATCCCATCGCCGTCTTAATCTGTTACCTTAGAAACGAAAGCTGCATTGCTTATTCCATGCGCGCACGCGGAAGAGCCGCACGCCTGGCGGCGCTGCTCTTTGTGAGATATTCCGAATGCTCGCCGCCTTCAAGCACCACACCACACTACCTCGATCACTTGCGCGCAACACACACAACACAAACACGCACACTGCACTACACCCTTGTTGATGCCGTAGCTTTGAACGTCTTCGTGACGTTATCCAAACATCGAGGCAGAGGCCATGACTTGTAGATGCCGTAGCTCTGCATGTTTTCGTGAGGTCCAGAGCTACCACGGCGGGACCAGTTTCGAGTTGCGATTTTGATTCATCACTCGGGACGCTTGCCGGGTGTATCATATTCATTATCATATCATATTATGTATCATTATCATATTAATAATGATAATTTATTCACGTATCACACTTTATTCATGGTTAATCAAGCTCTGTGGACTTGTCAATTGGTCACCCAACACATTGCACCCTCCTTACCCCCTCCCCCCCAACAAAAAATGTGCACATGGCGGACAAAAACCATCATAACGAGTATACGACGTCCTGCTTATGGTACGTCAGTATTTGCGGGTTTCTTTCACAAAGTTCAAGAACAATGTTGATTTTTATACACAATAATGCAACTGAAATATGTCTGCTGAGGATCATTTTGCGAGAAAACCGGCTTGTCATTTGCTTGTATTGTATTTTTAACTTTCACATCCGTGCAGCTTTGAAATCACGTTTTTTTTTCTTCACACGCACAGCCTAGACGAAGCAGGCATACGAATTCTGCTGACGGAAAGCGAACAACGATTGGCGTTTCCTTTCTTTTGTTCGCATGCAAGAACGGAAGGGTAGTTCAAGATCGTCGCGTAACGGAGATCGGTAGCCAACGCACTTCGTTCGCAGTATATATAACCGCAGCGGTGAAGGTGGTCGTGGCAAGGAATACCGTGCCTCGAAAAGGCCGCCTCTAACCGTGACACTGTTGATCGCACCCAGTCGTCTAGCTCCCGGCTGACCTTCCGGAATCACAAAGCGAGTCTTATATCGCATTGTCGTGACACTCGTCCCGTCCCCCTAACCTCCTGCCCTGCCGACTGTGTGGGATTAAGAATGGGCTCCCGGTTCATCTGCACGTCACATGTAACCCTGCCACTGACTGCGTGAAGTAAGCCATACGAAAGTGATTGGAGACACGTGCTGAGGGCGACCTTTAGGGATAGATGGGAGAGGAAGGCAAGCGTAGGCAACACAATGGAACGACGGTGACGTCAACGACGCGCTTGTCTCCACTCTGGACGGAGAGGAGGCAAGCGTGTACATCAATATTAGGCCGTTATAGTATACCAGGCTTAGAGGGATAGCGGGCTTACTATGATAGCGGGATCGACGTGCGCATGCGTACGTTACCTGAACCGCCTACCGTACGCACGCTTCTTTTTTAAATTTAACGTTACCGTGTTAGCGTGCGTGCACGCAAGCATGGAGGCGCTTTCGGACGCCCGAAGTGATTTTAGCGTCGTTGTTGAAAGATTCACTTTTATCACACCAAACAAATGTTTACTACGGCTTAGTTTGCCTTCAGTTAGCTTCGATGACCGAGTTAGAGTGTACTAGAAGTGTTGAGTGGCGTGACCGCACCTCGCCGCCTGATGCCTTCCGTGTTGCCCGTAGCGGCGGCGCTGCAGTCCAATAGTACTGAGAGAGCCGCGCGCCGCGCGCAGAAACTGCGATGCGGTCCGGCTTCTCCGGTGCGCTTATTTGATGCAGATTTCTTCGTACCTGCCCATCATTCATGTCTAGTACATGATGTCATAACCCTTGAAGTATGACACGCCAATCTACTGAATTTGAGCTCCATAAAAGTCCTTGTGAGAGATCGAAAATTATTTAGAAAAGGCATGTCTTATTCTGATTTTTTCTCTCAACTTTTTCTTCGTTGAGCATGCGTCTACAATATTAAGAATAACTGAGTCGATTTATTGGAAATTAGCTGCGCTCACAAAGCTGTGGGATGAAAAAAAGAACACCGTGTCAAACGCACGCAGAACCAGGAGGCCGTAAGTAGAGGGTCGAGGAAAGAAATCTGAGCCCCCTACACCACGAAATGTCTTCCTAATTTAACTTTTCAGGGTATACTAAAATGTTTACGCGTATATACAGCGACCACCGATTGCCAAAGCTAGTCGTTCTGCTGCACCCCCCCCCCCCTCAAAAAAAATCCTGGGTAGCCGTGCGCCGCACGTTTACAGTTGGGAAGCTGAATACAGCGTGCCTCTGTACTCAAAACTAGTTCAAGTGTAACGTATTTGGGCAAAAAATGCATGGCGTAAAAAAGCGGCTTTTCAAAGGGACATTGCATGGATATTGTTAAGGCGGTGCTGACGTGTGACTTAACTGCATGTACTTTATATATATATATATATATATATATATATATATATATATATATATATATATATATATATATATATATATATATATATATATATATATATATATATATATATATATATAATGAGATCTAACAGGCAATAATGCCAAGGAATGTATAGGAGAAGTTTTACGAATGTAATCTAAATAAGAAGAAAGAAAAGTGCGTGAAAAAATAACCTGCCATGAGCAGGTTCTGCTCACGGCAGGTTATTTTTCACAAACACAAAGTTAAAACCACGCACATAATTTGTAATAGTCTAAACAGTGACTGTGTTACTAGTAATATATACACGCCATTTCCAAAATCATCCCCCAGCTACCCGACGTAGCAACGTAAAGGCGATAGGAAACTTCAACAAAGCTGGCAATATTCCCGCTGCATACACGAGAGGCATTCTCCGGCTGCCACTTGTCGCTCTTTATTCTCACTGTCAATAAATGTTCACTTTTAGGATAGCTTGGAAAAGAAAACACCCTCCATAAATTTCTAAAACGGTTCTTGCACTGTGTGACATGCAGAATGCCATCGCAGAGACACACAACCGTGTTTCCTCCGAAACGGTAGTAGATATTGTTTAAATCTTAAAGGCTGTGAGGTTTAAAGCGACCGCCACAGGGAACGCTCGCAGCCGAGCGGAGGAGGAGGTCAGAATACAGGAGGTCACGCTAGAGATAACAGATAAATACAAATATCTGGGCGTACGGATAAGCGATGGGGCCGAGTACCTAAGGGAACACGAAATATACGTGACGACTAAAGGTAACAGGAATGCAGCGGTAATAAAAAACTGGGCACTTTAGAATTAAAATAGGTATGATGTTGTGAGAGGAACATGGAAAGGGGTCATGGTTCGTGGTCTGACGTTCGGCAATGCGGTCTTGTGCATGAGATCAGAAGTTCAAGCAAGATTAGAAATTAAGCAACGTGGAATAGGTAGGCTTGCCTTAGGAGCTCACGGGAATACACCAAATCAGGGAGTACAAGGTGATATGGGATAGACATCATTTGAGGGCAGGGAAGTTAGCAGCAGTATAAAATTTGAGAAGCGATTGAGAGAAATGGGAGAGGAGCGTTGGGCTAGGAAGGTATTCAGCTACTTGTACATGAAGAATGTCGATACAAAATGGAGGAAGCGAACCAGAAAATTGACTGGTAAATACTTAGAAAACAGCAGGGGCCAAACCAAAAAGAATTATCAGTTAACAAGAAGATGAAGGAAGCTGAGACGGATATGTGGAGAATCGGCATGATTAAGAAGTCCGCACTAGAGATCTATCGAACTTTTAAGCAGGAAATTGCCAAGGAAAGGATCTATGATAATACTCGGGGCAGTTCTCTACTAGCTGTTTGAGGCCAGAACGGGAGTATTGCGAACCAAGAGATATCGGGCCAAATACAAAGGGGTAGACACGGTATGCAGTGCGTGTGGAAAGAAAGAAGAAACTGCCGAACAATTGATAATGTTCTGTAAAGGGCTTCACCTTATAGTTTAGGATGATGGCACAGTTTTTCAAATCACTGGGGTTTAGGGACAGGGAGGGCTGAATAGACATTAAGCGGGTAGAATCAACTAGAAGGAGGTTATCTGATTGGTGGCTAAAGTCAAGGCACGAGTGAAAACTAAACGCTTCACTGCAAAGTACGAATCCTCAACATCACTTTTTAAAAGTAAAAAAATAAATCTAGTTTTTGGTTCATTAAGTATTACGGCTTAGTGACGCTAGCCACCGCCCGATATAAAGGGGACAGGTAGCAATATATCCATCTACTATTACGGCGTTTTTTTATTTATGGCCCCTAGGGGAGCGTCAGTCGAGAGTTATTTAAGATCTGCAACTATACACGAAAATTTCAAAGGCCATGCAAAATGTAGGTTTGTTGCACCGTCCGCCACAAGTGACGCTAAAAACCGACAGTAATCAGAAATGAAAGAGGGAAAGCGTGTGGCAGCTGTTTTTGTTCTCACGCGGCAGGCATCTACATAGACGAGGTATTTTAAAAACAAAAATATATTACACGATACAACTATTTCATTCATACGGCAGCAAAAAAAATTGCAAAAGTATCATTTACGCTGCCAGTTACTAAGTGCCCTATTTCGCTTATCAACGAACTGTTAGACAAAACGTTTTATGGAAATGTAATTCCGTAAGCGCTAAAAATTCCCACAGGAACGACTGATCTGGGCTATTTTTCGGCTACTTTGTATTTATTCATTCGGCTACGTTTGGGCTCCTGCCAAGTCCCATTTGGCTGTTCGAGGTTTGCACCATCTAGTAACCCTGGGCGCGAGCAATGGCGAAAGGCTATGGCGCGCGCAATTTTTACCGCTTTCATGGCATAAACAGCATTTGTACAGCGATACTTCAGACGTCAAGAACTCCGAAAGCTCTAAGAGCGGATACAGAGGCAAGTTCATAGTCTTCTAACTTGCGGTACAGTGTTTACGATGCGCCAAAACGGGATACCTGCAGGTGTTTTGTAGGCCCGTTCGTTTCGGTGCCACGTTAGAGAAGGTGTCGCAGACAGACTCGCGATATCGTTGCTCTCCGCAGGGCCCAGGCACCTCTTCGATTGTTGTCAAGTGGTAGGTGTTATATATGTGCTGTGATAAGAAGTTTACCTGGATGAATAATCAGTGTGCAGCCATTCTTGCGGTGAAAAAAATGTTTCATGCGCTTGACGGTGGTAGCTGGCTAGGCCACATTCTGGCTGAAGACAGCGGTCTTCCCCTGCACTCAAGCGATGATTGTTGCGAATGACGAATGTGGCAGCTTTTACGCTGCTCTTACGCGAAGCAAGCACTGGATTTCCGTGTTCATCGAAGAAATGAAAACGCAATGCGGTAATAGAGTTGTTTGTTGTGTTCTTGGTATTTTCGGTAATTCAGCATTCGTTAATTCGGATAATTTCGCTGGTATCGTGACAGTCAAAATAACAAGCGTTTACTTTAATGTTCTTCGTGACTGCCGCTGAAAAACCTACGCAGAAGAAACCTAATATCACTTTTTGCCAATTTAGGAAAGTTGGGAGAAAGGACTGTTTCTGTCAGATAGTGAATAAAGTTGCACAAGTCTCAAACTGCTGAGTATTTCAGGACACAATCCTAGAACAGACGTGCGGATCTTAGACATTCAAAATTTTTAGCTCCGTGATGCATTTGTGTTACTTTTTGACTGAATTAATTTATATACTACCATGTCACTACTCTCTGCAAGTTGTGTTCTGTTGCCTTTATAGAAAACACGTTTGAAAAAAATTTGCTTAGATTAGCTTCCCGACACGGTGAAGAAAATGAAAAGAGGTGTGCTTTTGAATAAGGTGTCTTCAAAATACACTTGGCTAGGTGTCAAAGGGAAGTTGAACTTCAGAAGACAGAAGCTGCCAAATTCTGCTTGGCATGATTCTTTCTGCATTACTTTATTTCTTAAAGCAAATCTCAATCACAATTGCTGCTGGCATATTTGGACAGCATATCGAACTGCTCAACACCTGAATGTAGAGATCTGAATAAAGTGGCTTATGTGAGCTGTAATTAAGCATACAAACAAGACTGGTTTTCAACTCAGTAGTTTTGATATTTTGGTTGCAGAGAAAGCTCCCAATGTTAGTAAGACAGTTTGGTTGTTCAGACAAATGTCATTATTCTTCTGTTCTTATTGCACTTGTTAAGATCGACAGAAAGTACAGTGGAAAATTCCAAGCAAAATATGATGCATCAGACACATTATTAGCAGATCATGTATTGGCTGTCAATGTGTATATATATATATATATATATATATATATATATATATATATATATATATATATATATATATATATATATATATATATATATATATATATATATATATCTATATATATATATATATATATATATATATATATATATATATATATATATATATATATATATATATATATAGTCTTAGCGATCTACTTGCTTGATGAGTGGTGCAAATCAATCTGTATCTGACCTTTGCAATTGCCTATGCCATTGTTAAATGTTTCTGTTTATTTCAATTGGTTTCTTATTATAATTGAACAAAACCATATCCACAGTTTTAGAGATTTATATTGGTAATGTGTTTTTATGATGACTGCCTTTCAGTGAGCAAAGTGTGCTTTATGTGGCCAAATAGGTGTACTACCACAAACAAAGAAGAATCATCTTCGTATTTTTTGTTAGTGCAAACATTATTTTGTGCCATTCTTATCAGGCTTCTTAAATTTAGTCCAGAAATTGCTGCAGCCAGCCCTAACTGTGTAGAGCCGCATTACCTACTGTTCACCTTTTGTCAAAGAACATATTTTTGCACACTA